>NC_134488.1:104433611-104703611 GCF_040206685.1 Ascaphus truei | reverse complement strand
TATAGAGTGGTATCTGTTCTCATCTTGGCTCCAGAATGAAGCGTATAAAACTATACACATGGTTTTTAGGCACGGTAGTGACTTTGTATTATAGCTATATTTTAACCCAAGGTTTTTATTTTCCTTGGTTTGTGGCTACATTTAGCTCTATAACTACACTTTGCAAGTGGCAAAGTGATGCAATATAATATTGACTGACTTTTTTTCAAATGGAGTCCAGGAGTTTTCAACACTCCCCTGAGGGAGCCACGGCCCATGGTTTTGAGAGACAGAAGTAATTGTCTACGCAATCTAAGGCTAAGGCCCCGCTCCCTCAGTCAGCGTGCCCGCACTGCAGACAGGCGGTCTGTAGGGAGCGGGAGGGGGGGCGTGGTTTGAGCGGAGGGACCCGCTACTCCTCCCCCCCCCCCCCCCCCTCCCTCCACGGGCTCGGTCTCTGGGCTGCAGGAGGGAGCTGCTGCGGGCTGCTGGAAGGTAAGCAGCTCCCGCTCTCTCCCCCCTTCCCCACAAATGCCCTCCTCACACACGCTGATACACACACACACACACCCACACCCTACCTTGTGTAGGAAGCTGTCTGACAGCTCCCGCCCCCGCCGCTGATAGGCTCATCAGCGCACCACGTGACGCGCCACTGCTCGGGATCACAATTTTCTTGCATCCCCTGGCGGGTGACGCGTCACAGCGCGTAGTGAGCCGTGCAGCGAGGGGTGACTGGGACCGGCTCAGAAGGATTCCCCTGCTGGTGGGGAACGCTCACGCGGCCGCCCGCGCCGCCGGGCGCAGTGGGTCCCAGCCCTAAGTACATTCTCGTGTTTATCCGTGTCTTGGTCATGCCTGTGGTTGGAGTTCCCTGAAGAGAGGATTGGAAACCACTGTAGTAACCTTTAACATTAAAAACAAAACAACAACAAACTTTTGCTTTTATTGTTTGGTATATACCAAGACATGGTTTTCACAGAGTGCACATGGTGGATTGCAGAAGACTTGAGCAATCAATGGGTTTCTTATTTAGCACAGGCTGCTTGTTGCTTTTACAAAGCTAAAGATGAATATTGGTATTTGGCATGTGTAGCTTTGCTGCCAGTGGCCTGAATGGTGTTGCAGACCCTTGTAGTGGCATGACGAGGCAAACCTGCGTTCTAACTATACCTCTATATAAAACAGGGGACGGGGGAGAGAGAAGGGAAATAGCTCCCGCATCAGCTAGAAGTAAAGATATAGTGGTTAGAGTAATCAAAGATCACGTCCGGTGCAAAAAGGGAAAATGGGATCACAAAAACAAAAAAGGTTCCCTCATGAATGCACTCAGATAGACCAAGTGAAATTGAAATGTATTAAAATCAATTTAATGAATAATAAAATTGTTTGTGTAGAGGGGCGTGGTAAGACCACCCCCTAATGACATACCAGAAAAAGCTTCCACATCAAATCAGTAAGGAAGAAGGCCTAAGAATACACTATACATGGCCAAGTGGTGTATTGGCTATGGTATGCAAGGGTTAATTCCAACAGAAAAAAGTACCTGCATACAATAAGGCAGTACTATTATCTTCACCAGACTGTCCTCACATATTCACTATGCTGATCATATATATTTTCCAATGTGTGCCTGTATTGTGACTACACGCCTGTCATACATTTACACCATTATATTACACGAGTCCTGTACTTCATCTTGGCCATGTTTTGGTATTATTTTTGTGCTATTTGGATTATATTCCCCTAGATTCAGTACCGGTAGATATTATTCTATTATATTGCCTTTTTTTTTTTTTTTTTTAGATAATAGTACTGCCTTATTGTATGCAGGTACTTTTTTCTGTTGGAATTAACCCTTGCATACCATAGCCAATACACCACTTGGCCATGTATAGTGTATTCTTAGGTCTTCTTCCTTACTGATTTGATGTGGAAGCTTTTTCTGGTATGTCATTAGGGGGTGGTCTTGGACCTTCTTACCACGCCCCTCTACACAAACATATTTTTATTATTCATTAAATTGATTTTTATTATTCATTAAATTGATTTTAATACATTTCATCAATTTCACTTGGTCTATCTGAGTGCATTCATGAGGGAACTTTTTGTTTGTTTTTTGTTTGTACCTCTATATACCATTTGCAGGGGCTTTAGTGGAAGCGTTTTAGTCCTGCAAAGTCATCACTATTAACATTTTGATTCAAGATGAGGTAAACCTCTTTTTTTTTAATGTATACCTAAAACCTCACTTAAACCCTCAAATGGTATTGCATGTACGAAGCATATTGGTTTGAGAAGTGTTCAGCAGAGGCTCACACTCGTGACATTAAAAGACTGCTGAAGACTTTTTAAATGATTTGATTAGGAAAATTAGGTTTCGTAAAAACCTATTGTGGGCTACAATGTTACATTACAGATTAGTCATTGTTCAGACTAGATCAAGATTTAGGCCATGTTTACCAGGTCCTGCTACTCCATAGCATAAGTCTACAGCCCAAGTCACTGCGTGCGCGCGTTGGAGCGCCTGGTGGCACGTGCACCAGTAAAAGCTGCGGTCTAGGGGTAGCAATGGGACGTTCGGGGGCGCAGCCATGATGGGGGGGGGGGTTGCGGCCATGAGCTTTGGAGAATGCAGTTACAATCTCAGGGCTTCCACGTGAAGCAGTTTTCTCTCTTCT
Organism: Ascaphus truei; assembly: GCF_040206685.1. Taxonomy (NCBI): domain Eukaryota; kingdom Metazoa; phylum Chordata; class Amphibia; order Anura; family Ascaphidae; genus Ascaphus; species Ascaphus truei. The sequence continues at coordinate 104,700,951 of NC_134488.1, read as the reverse complement.
GCGCAGTCTCTAGACTCAATTCAAATAAATGGGGACTCCCTGATATGCTGGCTCGGGTTCATTACATATTTATATAGGGTCGCTAATGCCATCTCCTTCGTGAGCTCCATTGCCAGCATCTTTAGTATGGATCATTGTGAGCTAAACCGGAAGGGACTCTTCATAAGGTAAAGTGCTGTGTAGACTGCAAGAGATGATCACTTTGTATAAATAAAGGGGGATTGTTAAAAATGTGCAGCAAATACATATCAAAGTTACCCAGAAGCCAAACTCTCCTTGTTCTGGACATAATGCTTCCTGAAAGGTGCATCAGGTTTGGTTACACTAGGCACACTGTCTGCTTCAACTTCAGAGGCCGGCTTCTTCACCACCTACATATAGTACCTTTCTGACGAGGACTCGTCCTACCATCAGCAAAATGCCATTTCATAAATGCAAACAACCCACTTGGTAACCAAGAGTTTAAGCAGCATGTATAGATATGCATGTCGTGTATAGAGAAGTCCTTTCAAAGAACATTCTCAGGGATAGATATATGCACTACCATTGGTTGCCAGTGACCGCGTCGCCGCACGGAAAGACGAAATACTTCCCTTCCAGTGGTTGCGTCATCACAGTTTGGTGCGTGCATGCGCGCACACACACCGACTGGGGCCTGGGCTGTACTTTGTCTGCGGCGTGGCCATGGCCACCGGGGACGAGGCCTTTTGCTAGATTCACTTGAACGGACTAGAAGGCAACTTGTAGAATAGCACAGTTTAGTAAACACGGGCTTGTATTTTTTACACTTTTTTTGTTTTTTGTTTTTTTTTAACAACCAACAGTGAGGGCAGTTACAATGTGGAATTCATTAATCATGGAGACTGTGATAGCCGATACAATACATATCTTAAAATAATGGTCGGACCTCCTTTTTTATAAAGGGAAGGGATATATGCCTAATAAGTAAACGGGAAGGATGTTGATCCAGGGAGTAATATGATTGCCAATATTTGGAGTCAGGCATTTTTCCCTTTGAGCTATCAGATGATTTTTCACTCTGGTTTTTTTTTTGTCTGCTTTCGTCTGGATCAATATACTGTGAATACAAATATAGGATAAGTATCTGTCGTCTAAATTTAGCATAGATTGAACTTGATGGATGTTGTGTGGGTTCTTTTTTTTTTTTCTTCTTCATCCTCCTCTACTATAACTAACTTATGTAACAATGCAAATGCCACCCACATGTTAAAAAAAAATATTTAAAGACACTTTCCCCCATTACAGGGTTTCTTTGCAAAACTTTGGCCGGCTGTATTAACCTGTAGAGCCACGGACTTTGGTTAAGAAAGGACAAAGTTGGCAGTCATTGCAGGCCGTGGCGGTTAACATACGCCACCCTTAGGCACTTACATGGTGCCGCCCTCCTCCTTCAGCGTCCTTTGACGCTGCGCATGTGCAATTGGCACTTGCCGGCTGTGCATGCGCACGAGGGGGCGGCAAGTGCCGATGTATGCCACCCCCAAATTTTGCCGGCCTAATGAACAAATCTGCCACTGATTACAGGGTCCACTTTTTTCTTTCTGAATTCTTCAACTTGACCGGGAGCTCTGTAGACTTGCTGTAGACATATCTCCAGAACAAGCTTTCCAGCGATAATGTGCAAAGCACAGCACTGAAGTGTCTTTCATGCCTGATGAGATTCAGCTGTTCTCACTCCCAGAATCATCAGTCAAATATGTGATGGTTTGAAGTTGGAAAATGTGACCAGAACAAATTGATCCCAGAGCTTAATGGAAAACATTAAAGAAAATGTAACATACGCTATGCACCAGCTAACCTTAGACCAGGTCAGAAGTGACGTTTGACCCCTTTTTGCTGCAGAAAGAGATGCAAACCAAAAACTGGGCTAGCTAGTAAATGTATTTTTCTTAGTTTGGAAGGGGAGTTGTTACTGAAGTTTCTTGTATTTACAATATTGGTAAAGTGGTGAAAAACAGGAACATATTTTATCAAGGAAATACATTTCCTTTTTGTAAGCCTTTTTGCATGCAAAATGCTCCCGGTTTTCCAGTCCAGGGTCTCTGTTGAATAATGTGTTGCAAATCTTCCACCCTCCATCGCCTGCGCGGATTAGCCCATTTTGCTTTAAAGAAATAAATGGCCGAGTCTTTCTTCCCAGACAGAACAAGCCCTCGACAAAATGACACTGCCGGCAGGAGGAGGGTTTCACAGCAGAACCGTCTTTTATTTCTGTGACCGGATGAAAAGGGAACTCTGGACACGGCTTCAGATGGTGGCCAGTGTGCCAAAAACAAGACACAAGCTCCTTTCTTCCACATTCAAGTGTCACTCTGAGGTGTAGCCAGGATCTGTTAAATATTTAGTTGTGAAGACGAGCCACTTTTATTGTAGGTCTCCTAAATATATATTGGTAGAAACTTGCGTGCGTGTAATGAATATTATATTCATTATTATGAGTAAAAACAGTCTGCAATACTTGGCATTCCAAAAGTGTGAGGCCCAATGTAAGAACACGGCTCCAGCTTCTTTGGTAGAGCTGGGTCGAGTTGACAGACTTCTTGTGAATGAGCTTAGTTAGTATTTGAGTTTTTCTCCTGAAGTAATTAGGCTGTCGGGTAATTGGGTAATTTTATCCAGAGAGAGGTATGTATGTATGTATGTACGCACACACCCTTTTTATGGAATTATTCAAATATTTAGATTGTGTATTCAAAGGAATACACTTCATTTTCAGGCAAAGTCTTAAGAATTCTTACTACACGTATGTTTAGCCTCCAGTAATGGAAAAACCTATGCATGAAGGTAATTAGGGTGAATTGAAATGTTACATTGCCAGATTAAATATTGTGACTAGATGTACATTTTGTTGGGTTATTTGTTCTTTGCTAAATATTTGTTGTTTATGGTGCCATCATGCTAGTAAATTCTCAGAAGTATATTCTCTGACTTATAGAATATTATATATAATTTTTTTTATTTTTTTTCGGGGACAGCTGTCATTCTTCACTGTCATTCTTCACTGTAAGCCTTTTCAGCACTGAACGGGTACTGGCCTGAATGCCTACAAATATCCCCAGTGATATGTAATACAATCTCATTTCCTGCATTTTTTTAAAACATTTTTATTTAAACATCTCTAACATTTGTGTTGGAATGTGGAGGAGGAATAAGGTGACCTGCAGATATCAACGAAAGGTTGTTTTAATTGTAGGCCCCTCGTTCAGTGAAAGGGTTAAACGGTGTATGATCTGGTCACCCTTTGTTGCTCATGTTCCCTGGTCTTTTTCTGTTTCTAGTGTAACCCCCGAGACCTCTCCTACATTCCTATGGAGATGCTTTACGCTCTGTACATATTTAAGAACACATGTCGCTTTATATGCTCAGTAAATATGCTGGTGATTCAGTGTAGTGAGCAGGAAGTAACGTGATGTTGAATGGAACCGTGATAAGTAAGTTCTCTTCCAGGCTAGTTTTGTCTTTGTTTTTGTGTAGTGCCAGTAGAAATATTGTATAATGTTATAAATACTACAAGTAGTTTGCTTTAATGTTGTGGTCTGGAGTTTGCTTGTATCGAGCAACCTCTGCAGTATAATCCTAGAAGTACATTTACTGTAGTATGATTTTTGCTTCACTGTATCCAAAGAACAATGTTATTACCTGTGTTGGTATTGTGATGGTTCCAGCTGTGTGTGTGTGTGTGTGTGTGTGTGTGTGTGTGTGTGTGTGTGTGTGTTGATTCCACTTTATTTTTGGAGGGAAAAAAAACCTAACTCTTTTTATATGTATGATTGTATAAATCTAAAACATTGGGGCAAAGATTTCAGAACTGTGTTTTTTAATACTTTTTTTTGTTTAATGAATCTACTTTTTAATAGGTATTTTGACCACTGGTTATTACTTTATTATCCTTGGCTAAATGGTGACTAAGTGCTATTTAGCTCTTTGGCTGAGGAAGAATTTGCACTGTACGCCATGTCCAACTTCCTTCTGTTCGTCCCATTTACGCTCCTGACACACATGGGATACAGTCCCGCAGAGTACTGTAGTATGACTTTGGGACAGAGCCTGCAGTATTCTCACAGGTTGTTGAATCGTTGATATTTTCCATAAAATATGTAGAAGGTGTAATTACGATCATGGGATTACAAAAGCTTGTGGCCAGTATAACCAGCCTTCCAATAAAGAGACCCAAAATGTTGAAACAGCTGTCTGTGGGTAGGTTTTACTAGCTATGAACTTGACCCAGGCTGTGCTGAAAAAGCTTTGTAATGCTGCAGGCATAAGCTTATAGTGTTCAATGTTAAAGTGAATAAGAAGCAAAAGGTGACCCTGTGTGCTCATTTGCATTTCTTTTTCCAGATATGTGGCTGGTTATCATTACATGGCACACTCCATGTTTCTTGTGTAGCTCCTTTGCTTTGCTGCCACTTTTGTTTCTGGTCTCTTATATTTCCATGTTGAGACTGTCTTGCTACTAGCTGACAAGTGCTCCGTGTTCCTTACAGCAGATCTGGTAAAACAGGATGATGGTGAGGTTAAAGCCCAACGCAAAACGATGACGTATCCACAGCTGACCAGTTCAGAGCCCTAACATGTTATGAAAATCAGAGCGGTGATTACTTGAATGGTTAGGAAAGGGTGTTGCTGCAGTTTATGTATGTGGAGCATTTAATGCCATATCTCAGACATGAAAGCCAACAGTTTATTTTGTGTCTCAGCTGTGTAGTTGTGTAAACATGGCAGATCTGAATGGGAAGGTTTGTGTGACTGAAGCAGCGTGGTTTTGTCTTGTCAATCAACTTGTCTTTTTAATCCCTATTTAAATGATTCTACCCGCTTTGAGGAGAATAAAGCGCCAATTAAAACACAATGTGACTCCCCCCCCCCCCCTCCTGTTTTCCCTGAACACGTTCTTTCATGTGAAATGATCTACCAGTTATCCATTAAGAAATATCGAAGCAAGAACATATTTATTGGGGACTTCACAAAATATCTATTTATGTGCAGTTGGTTTGTAAATAATTGGTGCAGCGTTCCCCACTCACAAAGATTTGCTGTAAAAAAAACCCAGTATTTATTGTACATGGTTTTTGTCCCATTGGATGTTTGTTTTTAGACCCAAACTATTAAACATATCTTACATTGTAAAGCAAATTTTAAAAAAAATGGTAGCCCTTAAATAACTGAGCTTTTATTGCAATTCCAGTTGAAATATATCCAGTATCAATTCCACTCTGCAAAATATATTTGAGTGGAAGTAAAGCATCCATTTGCACACACACGCACTGACCAGTGCCTATACAAACTTTTCAAAATAAATATTTACTTGTATGCATTCCCTCAGAAGCCCCTGTAGCACAGCACAGGTGCTCACATGCCCTCTCTGTATTGCACATATTTGTTGACCAACCAACCAATTGTTAGTGACCTTTCAATGAATACCTATTTTGCTCTTGCAGCTCCTTTTTTTTTTTTTAAATTGGCTTGCGTTTTTCAACCACCTAGCACCCAGCCTTTGGGTTTTATGATCTTGATTTTAACTGGTTTGTACTTGTGTACCTTACAGGGGATATGGGTCAAGACCTAAAGGGAATTTCTGATGCATATTACTAACCCTGTGTGCATTTACATTATTAAGCGCACACAGCATGAGGCTCGCCTAGATTTCCTTGGTGCTGACTGACTTGCCTTTCTTGCTGCCACAATAATCCGTTTCTGACTCTGATTCCTTAAGAGCAAGGATTTATGATAGGCCAAATGTAGGCTCCTATTTTACTTTGATAATTTAGAGCAGGGGTAACAAACCTCATGTCTGAATCCCAGCTAGAACAATTGCTTGAGCAAATTTGTTTTCCTAAATCCAGGTCGGTGAATCCTTAATGGGTTGGGCTTGGAAATTACTTGGCAATTTGGGATTCCGACATGAGGTTTGTTACCCCGGCTCTAAATTATCAAAGTAAAATAGGTGGTAGTCACAAATAGTTGATTTAACAAATTGCAACTCCCTAGATAAAGTGCACTTTCGATTTTTAAATTGGTACCTTTTTTGGGGGTGGGGATGGGTATACTTGGCTACAGTAACAGTAATACAGTACATTCCAATCGTCAGTTCTTAATGTAATCTGTTTTTTTTATTTTGCAGATTGCGTCAAGATGCCCATCCTTAAGCAGTCTGGCGCCCACACAAAGAAGCGAACCCGCATTGATCGGGACATGATCAGCGCTCCTTTAGGGGATTTTAGACACACAATGCATGTTGGAAGAGGGGGAGATGCTTTTGGAGACACCTCCTTCCTTAGTAACCATGGGCCTGCACCAGCTCCTCCGGTGGAAGTCTCATCCCCTAAGAAGAACGGCCTCGTGAAATTGGCCCCTGGCTCAGGGGACCATGAAGAAGGTAAAATGGCAGACTCGCTCAGTCAACTCTCACAATCCTCTGGAATTGGCTCTGGGGCAGGAAGTGTCTCCTCTAGCCCTGTCAACAATGTGCCATCCAAAGAAGAGAACCTATGGAACACCAGCACTGGTGGAGGGCAGCGAGATCAGTTTGACTGGCTGTCACCCGGGAGTGACTGTGGGCTGAAGCATGCAGAATCAATCCTTTCCTTCCACCTTGACCTGGGGCCCTCCATCATGGATGAAGTGTTGGGTGTGATGGACAGAGGTGCTCCCACCACTGACTGGAACACTGCAGAGGACCAGTGCGACTTTGGCTACAAGTTCTCTTCTATTAGCTCTGCAGACAATGAGAAACACATCCTACCTTCTTCAGCCATAGGGGCTCAGGAAATTCATTATAATCTGTCCAACACATTGCCTGTTGCTAACCCTGGAGTGAATTATAATTCAAGCTCTGCCTCTGAACATCTGGAGGGAAATCGGTCTGCATATGAGGGTGACAGTGAAGAGGAAAAGCGCTCCATCTATGAGGGTATTGTTGATAATCCAGAACAGCATGATAGCAGTTTACACGCAAGTCATCGTGTAGAGGTGGAAGAGGAGGGGGAGGAAGATGACGACGATGATGATGATCACGTTGGGCAGGGATACACATTTGATGATGACCTTGATGATGAAATTGGTGTATAGGAATGGGATGCTGAATTGCATGAACTCTTGTCTCCTGCGCTTACATTTTTCTGTGATAAAGATGATCAAATATAGGAGGTCAACAATTGTAAATGAGAGAGGACTTTGTTCAATTTTAATCTGGAAAGAATGAGACAGCCTCCTTTAGTTGATAAAACCTGTAAAATAAAAAAATAAGTTTGCAGAAGAAACTCACTACATTTGGCCTCAATAAAATTCCTCCCTTGATACTTGTGATCGTAATTGGGAATCGAAGAGCCTGGGGCCTGGAGCCTTCCGTTTTCACTAGACACATTGTGCACGAAAAAAATATATATTTTCTTTTTTTCACCCCTATCGGGAAATCTCTGGGGATTTGAGTAAGTGAATTGAAATACTGTTTCAAAATCCAACTATGTAATCTTTCTGGGTTGCTTTCCCGATTTTTTTTTGCTTGTATAAAAGTTTGTTTCAAGTGTCCCAATCTTGCAAATGGACTTGATAGCAATTTCCATTGTAAATGGGATATGTAGGCAGTTATGTTTTTTTTTTAACTGTTTTCTCTCTTGCAAACAATGCCAATGTTCGCAAAATTCGTTGGGTTTTTTATTTTATCACAGATAATGGAAATATTTTTTTTTTCTCAACACACTTTTTTGCTAAAGCAGACTGTTTAATTTAATATTGAAGCTGAGGATATAAAGACTAATTTTTTCTTTTCTTTTGTGTGTGTTGTGAATCATGTTGTTTTTATTATGTTGCGTTGAACACTAAAGTTGGGTGACACTTTACCAGTGGATAGGAATTTGAAACACATTATGAATCCTCATCTCGTGTTGCTTTGTCATCTGTCATGAGATGCAAATGTGGACCAAAATTGCCCACAGACCTTCCATCAATCACCTACAGGAGCTATGAAAGAAGTCTTGGTAAGCGCTGCTTCAGAGGGGTCTGGTTCTTGAGAAAAATGCTGTAACCTTTTATCCCTGGCTGCTCATCTCCTGCAGGGTGTGCCAAAATGTTTAATTTCTTCTGTGCATGACTTGCTTTCAAATGTTCTGAGTAGACGGGAATTATGCCAAACAGTATTTTTATGCAGTATAAACAAACCTTATTTTTTATAAAGTTTGTGTATGTAAATATATGAACAATAAAGCATTATAAAAAGAGGACCGCATAGATACCAATGATGAACAGATGATGTTGGGGCTCACTAATGAAGTACTGCAAAGGCCATCTTTTGAAACTCTAGGAATTAAAATTAATAAGTATAACTGGGGGAGGGGAAGCTAAGAATAGCATGGGCTTTAAGGTATGGAGAACCCACCCATTCGATTTTAATTTTTGGGGGGGGGGATGGGGGTGTAAGGAGGAGGGAGAAGAAGAGAGCATGTCCAAAATGGTCAGGGTTGCTGCTTTAAGCACAGCATCACATCAGCAGCTCTTCGATGACCCACTCACTATTACTCTTGTACACTGTGCATGTCTGAAGCACATTCTCAAAGATGCCAACACATGTCTCTCTGTTATTGACGCCAACCTTACCATTTCTCAGGCTGGAGGTAAAATCTCATGTTTTTTGACTTTGAGTCCTGACCCAACACTCCCTATTGGTACACAAACACCATTTATAATTGTCATGCTTTGTAATTGTTAATGATGAAGATTAATCTATGCATATATTTTTCATTTGTGCCTCTGTATAAAAAAGTTGCTTCACAAAATGTATTTCATATAGTACAATTTTTTTTTATAAATGTTTTTTTCTGCATTAAAAATAGCTTGTAATCTTTTCAGAGGGTTTTTTTTTTTTTTTTTCTGCTTGTCACCTAGCATAATGCACCAAATAAGGAATTTAAAGTTTGCTGACGTTCCTTGATGGGACCATTGGTAATAATCACAGCGCTTTGCATTATGGTTACATCTAGCAACAGAGCTTAAGATCATGATCTTTGCTATGCAGAAGTGGAGGCTTTAACCTGGGTGCTGTGACCAGATTCCACGCTGGATCATGCATTCCTAGCTTCTCTCAGTGAGGGATGTACTCATTGGCTTCCTCCTGACAAGGACTGGTATTCATAACCGGCACAGCTCAGGCTATTACATTCGCTGCTGCTGCTGCTGCTGTGACATTACTTTCCTGTGAAACTTCAGCCCAGAAATTCACAAGGCTAATTGCTCTTCTGTTGTACAAAAATGTTTGAAAGCCTTATTATACCATTTGTTTCCCAAGTTATCCCCTGCACAGCAACACACATTCTTTATTACATCTTGCACGACCCAGTATATTTCCACAGGGGTCCGCAGGCAGGTTCTCTCCTCCAATTTTCAGGTTAGGTGTAACAGCAAATACATAAGCATTGTAAATTCATCTCAGACGTGGATTAGAGAGGGTTGGGGTTCCTTACAATGCATCTAGTCTCAGACGCACTATTACAGAGGGTTAGGGTTCTGCAGAATTTCACAATATAATTCTAGGGTGCTTAAACCAAAAAAAGTTAAACACTTGCATAGCAGGACTCGCCATTGAATTCAAAATGCATTTTAAGTCGAGAAGGGCAAAAGAACAAAGTTAATACTAATTTTTTTTTTTTTAACTTTCTCATTTTGTGGTCAGAGGACACTATTTTTATTTAGTGACCCTTTGTGCTGATACTCCTCATTACTCTACCAACTCAAGAGGTTCAGAGACAATTACACACTTTTCTGTTCCTAATGCCATTTAATTCTAGGCGGTGTATTGTTGTAGCCTTTCTTTTAATATTTTTAGCATGGCTGGCCTTGATGCATTTGTCTGCCATTCAGCGGTGGTGTTACGTGTTTTCTGCATTACACACGCAGTCGTCTTTACTGCTTGCTCATAAAAACGTAGCAAGACGAGAGCAGCACATACTAGCCCATTTGTACTTGAAGAAAGCAAATACATTTTTATGACCTGCTCCAAAGTTATGCAGCACTGACGTCGCTAGAAATAGATAGAATTCAGGAAGATGACCCAAGTATAAATAGGATCCATAGTATACGGACTTAAAATGTAAGGGCTTGCAGCATTAGAGGCTTCAATTATTTCCTTGCGCAGTGTGAAAATACAAACCACTGTATTCTGACATCTTAAAGCTGCAGTGCAGTCTTTTTTTTTTTTTAATTTATTTTTTTACTTCAATAGTTTCATGTGTGCAATCTCTAATTACCTAAAGAACTGTATAGCTGCCGGTCAATTCGTTCTCCATGTATTGATAGGCAAAATTTGGTGACATAATTAGTGAAGGGATCTGTTTTTCTTCTGCTTCTTTCTCTCAGTGGAAGCTCATGAATATTCATGAGCAATCCTGCACTGACATGTGCTAGAGGGAGGGCAGGGCTGACAAAGGGGTGTGCCAGGGCTTGTGACAGGACATGAAGGGGCAGTGCCTTAGCAAATGGCTGTTAAAATAGAATACAAGAAAATTGGTCTTTCAAAGTTGTTGTTTTTAAAACAGAAAATGCTAAAAGTATTTTTTCTTACTACAGAACTGATTTATTAAAAAAAACACACATGCAGGATATTGACTGAAGTGCAGCTTTAAAGTACCGTTCTTGTTCTACACATTGAAAACCGTAAAGCCCACATGTGCCATCTAAGTGATTAGGCTGGAAGGTGCTGTTGACTATTCCCCCAACTATTGTAAATAAAAAGCACTGATTTATAAACTGGACAACTTGTTAAAAAAAGCACAATTTTTACCTTTAAAATGTTACATGCATGTAATGAATAAAAATACATAAACACAAGTTTTCTTATACTAGTGTATAATAATTCTCATGCTCAGTATGTATTCTGCTTCATTAAATCTTCCTGATGGATGAGTGACTCAACAAGTAAAAACACCGAGTTTGAAGCAGAGGAACCTGGTTTAATTGCCACTGTCAGCATCTGGTGACCTTGGGCAAGTCACTTCACATCCCTGTGCCTCAGGCACCAAAAAACTAGATGGTGAGCTTATCTGGGCAGGGACTGTTTGTAAAGATTCCTATGTGTGCCGTACCATGCATTATACAGAGAAAGGCGTTATAGGAACCACATTTTGGTATTAAATGGAAGCATAAGCAAAATTCACCACAAGGAAGATATAGAAAACTGGTGATGCAGGTAGCACCTGCACAATTTCCAGATGTTGATCATGTGCAGGAAAGTCCCCCCCGCTACCCCCAAAAAAAGGAGGCACACATTTCAAGGCAATAAGTTAGCTGACCACCTGAGGTTAATTATCAGTCAAATCATTCTCTACAGAAAACGCACCCAAATTCTGAGACCAATAATAATACAAAAGACGGATAGAACGGAAGCAAAAAAAATCAACCCCCCCCCCCCAGTAATTGCATGGTTATATAATCCCACTGATTTAGCAATCCTTTATTTCATGACATTTCTATCAAATAGATTTTAATGACTGTACTTCTATAGATGCATTGAACTATAACACAGTAAGCATTATTCAATAGTTCGGTATTTAAAACATATATTGTTAAAGGGACATGGTTACATTTTCTTTGCTATATGCAACACTTCAGATTAGGTGTAGGCATCCATAGGTGATATGGCGCCACACCTGAAAAACACTTCATTGGAATATTGTGCAGCAATAAGATGCCATATCCTTCAAATACCCACCAATAGAATTGCCGTTCTTAGAAAGAGTCAACAGTTGTTTTCTTTCTGGCTGGTTTATTCTCAACTTGTTAGGTAATTACAGTGCCTCCAGTATCTCTTTAAAAAAGTTTGTTTCCACCATTGGCCTAATAAAACAAAAAAAAGGGGAAAAGTCTGGATCAACAATATACTTGTATATACACATCAGTCTATGGTCTTATCCAGTTTGTATTTATTTACCATTGAGGAAAAGCCATTCTGAATATATTTGAGAAGGATTTAGACAATAATTATACATCAAAAGAAAATGCAGAAGTTCGTTAGTCTGCGTACGTAGATTGAGATGGGACGCTGCTTGTAGTTTACTTGTGCCTACACTGGGCTGCTAAAAGTACATGCGACGTGGGGGACATTGCAAAGGGCTTTACAAAAACAAAATGTCCAAATATAGGTCACAGGGTGGACATATTTAACTGCCTTACAGGCGGTGTTAGAGGCACTGGTGGCAGAACAGCCGGACCAGCCAGGACAGGCACCACACTAGCCGCGTACCATTCTCCTGCAGATTATGGTCTCTGGATGCCAGCAGTACCGTCTCAATTAGGCAGGTAGTCCATTAATCTGGGGGTTGGAGGTGCTAGGGACCCCACAGTGGCTTTCATTTTTGTGGGTTTTGTTTTTAAGAGCTGACCAGGCAGTTTATCTTTGGTTTAATAAAGCTATGAGCTGAACTTCACACACTAAGCACAGTCGGGCTCCTTTATTGGTGTGGGGATATAGGGTATCTGGGCATCTTTGTCCTGAGCCACTTAAGAGAAGAAAAGCTTCCATATGGCGTGAGCATGTTTAAGATTATAAAATGCCAGTGTTGCAACAGCAGAACAAAAACACATTGTGCTACAACAGTGGGAGAAGAGTTTACAGGCTCTAATGTATCTTAAGATGCTGACACTGAATTGACCAGTGATGTGAGTTGTTCCAGCTGTTTGTTCCCTGTGAGAACAACCAGATGCTCCCACAGAGAAGGCGGAAACTACAAATACACTAGAATAGGCCTGCACAACTTGTAAAGTGAGAAGGGGAAGGAAAACAGATTCATGCCGCATGGGTAAAACCATCATATCTCCCCCAGAACCCATCATCATCATGTATCTCCCCCAGCACCCTCATCATTATCATCATATACTGTATCTCGCCCAGCACCCATCATCATCATATATCTCCCCAGCTCCCCTCATCATTATCATATCTTCCCAGAACCCCTCATCATCGTATATCTCCCCCAGCTCCCCTCATCATCTCTCACCCAGCACCCATCATCATCATCAATCTCGCCCAGAACCCCTCATCATATATCTCCCCCAGCTCCCCTCATCATCTCTCACCCAGCACCCATCATCATCATCAATCTCGCCCAGAACCCCTCATCATAGATCTCGCCCAGCACCCCTCATCATCATATATTTCCCCCAGCACCCCTCATCATCATATATCTCGCCCAGCAGCCCTCATCATCATTTCATCTCCCCCCCCCCCCTCGCCCCCAATATGCCTACCTGATTAGGAGTCAGACGGGGGGAGACGCTGGTATGCTGCGGAGGCGGGCAGCAGAATAAACTCTAAGCAGAGCAGGCAGGACTGCACAAGGTAGAAGCGCGCATGCGCTCGTTCTAGCAGAGGCACCGGGTCACACTACTAGAGCGCTCCTACCCTGCCATCCTGAGAGCGAGCTCTGGGAGGGGGGGGGGGGTGGGAGATCCAGGAAAGCCGTCGCGGGTTGCACAGTGAGTGCGGGCGGGCCGTATGTTGTGCAGGCCTGCAATAGAAGAACTTTGTTAGTCAAGTTACTTCATCATGTGTGTGTTAGGGTTTTTTATTTTATTTACCGTTAACCTCTCTACTGAATTGCACAGAAACAAATTGATTCCCACAAAGGTGAGCAATACAATATTTTGATGCAAACCCATATTCTAGGGTGTAGGCAGAGGGCTTTCAGCAAATGGAAAGTGCAATAAAATATCTAAATGCACATACAGAGCTCAAAAATGAAAAATGTGTTTGAAACTTCACAAAAAAAACTGCGACTGGGTATGCAGAGAAGCTAAAGGATGGGGTTTACCATACTGAGTTAAGTTATGGTGAGTAAAAAAAGTGACAAAAACCCTCCACAGCAAAGCAAATATGCAAATGTAAATACAACTGTATGCTCATCTGCATGTCTTAGGCAGGTCTGCAACCCCGCCTTTCACCATTAGCACCCAGCACACAACCCTGGCTGTGCTCAAAGCTGTGACCATGCAGCAAGCTTAAGCCTATAGGGAACCATGTTAAAAATGGTTTTGAAGCATAAAGTGGCACTGTGTGCTCATTTGCATGTCATTCCCCAGAATCCCTTGCTGCAGTGGAAGTGCTGTGTGGTGGGTGATAATGGTGAAAGGCGGGGTTGCAGACCTGCCTAAGACATGCAGATGAGCATACAGTTGTATTTACATTTATATATATATATATAAAAAAAGGGAAAAACACAGGCGCAAACAATGATAAATATATGCCATAACAGAGTATCAGGGATTTGAAAAAGACTAGGGACAATTGACGAAACCAATAGGTGATGACTCACTGAAAAAATAAGAAAGAAGCAAAATATGGTGAAGTACGCTTGTATTCTTTAACTGCGCAAAAGATAAAAGCTACTTACAAAGTAGCAGGTATAACAGGCATGTAGGATAAACACAATCCTCTCCTCACTGCTGATCTGTGTAGCGGTTTGTCCTGGCTTCACGTGGAACACTGAGACCCCGCGTGATGTATCAGATGCGTCCGCAGCTGCCTCCAGTTTCTTCCTTGCTATCCTTAAGTCTTGCGAGATTGCGAGCGTGACGTCAGCGTGTTATTAGATCCATTGACGGGGAAAGTAGGCGGATAATTTCCAGCAAATGGTAATAGCAATATTGCCAGATAGTAAATGCTGACAGTCCAGAGAGTTAAGAAGAACTTATGAAAGTAATATTTCAGCCTCAGTGTGAATCAAAATCAAGAAAGATCTATAATACCATCACAACACTCAGATAAAGCAAAAAGGTGAATTTATTATGTCCAAAATGCACACAGGCCTGACATTTAACTGCCAGTATTATAGATCTTTCTTGATCTTATTTGACTATCCCTTTTCTCCTTCCCTGTGCACCACAACTGCCTCTCATAAGGATCTTTACCCAGTGTGTGCGGCCATCTTGTGGATATGTATATATATATATATATATATATATATATATATATATATATATATATAAAGATTTCATGATAAAAAGGAAAACTAAGGATTACCAGAAGCTGCAAAACAACATTTATGAACAGAGTAGACACCCTAAATTGTACTCATTCCAATCAAGGTGTAATTCATGATATTTTAATGTGGACACTGCAATATGGCGTAATATACTTAACTCTTGAATGTTCTGCATTGCAAGTCCGTACAGGAATAAAGGGCTGGTATTTTCTCTAGATCAGAGAAACTGATCCAGTAGTGAAGTTGTAAAACATGTTCGTCATCAAAAATGAAACAAGATCTTGAAAATACTTTTGGACAAGTAGTTATAGCCATAAAACATTATATGCATTCAAGTGCATATTTATATTGTATGAATTCTGACTGTATGACCCCATAAAATGGTAATTATATTTTTAATATGTTAAAGAATAAAAAAAATGAGAAACAAGTTTATCCTAACAACAGGAAGCAGCTGAGAAATTTGGCAATCACACCCCGTCTTTGTGTTAAAAAGCCAAAGTGAAAAGTGAAAACATATGAAAATGTTTTGATTTTCAAAAGTCCATCTTTTTACCCTATTAAAGCGATCACTGACATTAGTTCAGTTTGGTTCTAAGGCTGCGCTTATAGTGACAGCAACATCGCCCGAAAACAAATGTATTGCCGCTGTCGCGTGCGCTTATAGTAAGCGCAACGCACCGGGAGCGACGCAAAATTTGGAAGCTCAATATCACTGCCTATGAATATAGCCCTTGGGGAAGTGATTATGAGTCTAGGGAGCAAAGCAATAAGTCCCTAACCACAATGTGGGTATAACATACTAGACTCACATACATAGTGTATGTGAGTCTAGTATGTTAAACACACATTGTGGTTACCATACTCACTGGTCCAAACTGCAACATACATTAATAGAGGATATTTGCAGTCAGCATTCATTGATCCAGAACACCACATTCAGTGTTCATATGAAGGATCTAAACGTTTAATTCTTATTTTATCACCCATTATTTTAAATTATTTGAATAAAGTGTATGTTTTAAAGTGTTCACCATATCACCATGTGTTTAGAGTGCCCTTACTAGGTTCTTTCTCTCCGGTCTGTTGTTATATGCACTTACCTAGGGAGCACCGACACATTTACTTTTAGACAGTTGCGGAGGTTCCCTCTTTTGTTACCTGTATTTGCCCCACAACTTCTCTTGGAAGGCTGAACCAGGCATCTAACTAGTGATATGCACCTCTGGCCTGGGTGAAGTTATTAAATAGCAACCGAGATACTAAAACTAGTGCTGCTTACTTGCTCCTTTACCTTTTAAAATCGCTAAAAATAACTACTTTAACGACTTCCATGTTAGGCTTTCTACAGTGACATTTGTGACATGGAAAATATGTAAAAAAAATCTTGCTATAGGGCATGTGGAGCAAACAGCAGGAGGGTTTCTTGCAAGGTATCTTGTTTTACTTGTTGCTATTGCTGTCGCACATATTTTGTTCCACAGCAGCAAGAGCTATCCGACAATTTGTGTTGTAAAAAATACCTTTGTACGGCACCCCTGTAATCATGGCTCATTGATGCAAGTTAAACTTACAGCTCAGGCATCCAGACCCTTTGCCCGCTTTGCACGTGTCAGCGGCTCGACTATAATTAACCAGTAGTATGTGAAAAAAAAAAAAGGAGTTGCGTTTCAGGCATTCATTTAAAAAAAGAAAAGCCACAGGACTGCCAGTTCAAGCACTCTACAATGTATGAGCCAGCCCAATATTTAAAGGCTGGTCCTCACCGCAGTCTCTTTAAAGGTCAGCAGACAGTGCTGTGCTTAGCAAAAGAAACCCAGACACGTCTGCAGCCTCTTATCTAAGTAGTCCATTGAAGGCCTGCATGTATTTGCTGCTTGTCTTTGAATATAATGGAAGCACTCTCCTGTTTAGACCCCTTTTTTGCACCTGGGACATGCACAGTTTGCAAGGCCCTCTGGTGCTGAATGGACTGCGGCAGGAGTTTGTGTTGGGGAGGACAAAATTATCCTACTGAGAATTCAATGTGTTTCTTCTCCTTTTGTCCACACCTGAAGAAAAAACACTTGATGGTTGTCCACAGACATTCGCTAGGGCTGTCCTTTAATGTGCCCTGCCCTTCACTTTGTCCTGCCCTGTTGCTTTTTAACAATAACCAATAGGAAAGTGTGTTTGCTATTGGTTAGTAGAACAGGACTCTGATGTGAGGGGTGATCCTGGGATTGAGGTCATCCCAGAAGTATGACTCTGTTTTAGGGGAGCAACAGCAGATTTTGAAGGTTGGCTGTGTTTAGTAAAACTCATAATGACAATATACTGCAACGTGTGCATTTTTAACATCCACATTAACTGTTGCTTTAACACTAATATATCTACTGCCTTAACAATTATACTTCTAAGGCAGAGGGAATGGAAGTGATTTGCCTAAGAGCATGGAGTTTGAGTGTGTATGGGTGGGACAAAACCATACATGTGTGTATTCAAGACCAATAACTTAACCACACCATTCCTTCTTCAACCGCATTTCCTTACAAAATCTCCTCCCATTCCTTGGGCACTTTAAAACTTCTTATTTCACTTTTATCACTGGGCTTTGTCAGCTTCTGGAAACCATTGAGCTTAAAAGCAACACAGAATAGAAATCAGCTTAACTTTCAGAATCTAAATGTATCCCCCTCACTCACTCACACACCCTTTCATGATGAGCAGGTTCTAGCTTCTCAGTTGTATAGTAAAACTATCTATTTACATCTCTCTTTACAGATTGCCAACTCTGTGAAAGGATATATATGTCAAGCCCTTTTTAAGCACTTAGGTTAAAGCAGCCTTTCTCCTAGATCATATATATATATATATATATATATATATATATATATATATATATATATATATTTATTTTTTATTATTATTATTATTAACCTAAACCTGGGTCCCTTGAGGAATAATCGCACTGGTCTTAACACCTTCTTCAGCAGACACAATTCTCTGATTTTCCAGGAACCTGTAAGATATAAACATGTCCCCTGGCAACATTATGTCAACAACCCAATAAATGAGGTGGACATAACTAGAGGCAAAAATATCCAGACTAGTAAATATAACCCAGAGAGTGGAGAACCGTATAGGAAAAGGGGACAATAACAAACAATTCAAACACATAAAGACTAGGTACTGGGGGGGGGGGGTGGAGGAGATGAGAGAAAGTTGACGGTGGCGAGGAAATGGTAACGCGGTTGCAGGAGTTGCTGTTAATTATTAATTAGTCATTGAACTCACCTTTTATTTGTTGTACCAGTTCTAGGATGGGAATTGTATGGCAAATAAAGAAATGTTAAATTGAAACAATGCTTTGACCAAAGTTTAATAGTTTTGCTTTATATATAATAAAAAGACGAGTCATACAAACCTGTAAATGGAAAATATATATGTAAGAGTCCAAATGGTATGTTTTAGGCTTTAATCCTCAGTGGTTTATGTTACACATCAATAACAATTTGGCACACTGTCAGATTCAACTTGTGGGTTCCGTCAGTGCAACAGAAGAGACTAAAGATGCAAAATTCTGTGAGGAAGATTATGTGACCAAGCAGTCACTAGATACAACTGGTACACTGCTAGAGAGAGGGCATGAATCAAAAAGGGTTGTGCCTGTTTCAGAAGAGGAAGGGGGATGTGATTTTGTAAATGGTTGCTATAGAAACAAAAAATGCTTGTTACATTATAATACATAAAAAATGTAATTCAGAGTTGTTGTTTTTTTCTTTTAAATGCTTCAAGTATTTTCTCCTAGTACAGAACTGATTTATTAAAATTAAAAACACACGTAGGATATTGCTTGGACTGCAGCTTTAAGGCAGAATCATATAAACCAAATCATATAATAAAAACCGACTCCCCTTTGTGAGACTTACTATACAATAGTGTTTGACTAACACACTAGTTGGCTAGCCCCAGTTTCCAGCTTTAACAATACACTCATGTATAGGAAACATAATATCAATTCCTTATCTGTGATTGTGGGAACTCTATGCCAATAGAGTCCAGGAAATCTCTCCGGATACAGCAACACTGACAGGACAGCTCTGCTCCCTCATCAGACTATGGAAAGCTGGTTCCTTGAAGACAAACCCTGCATCCAACAGACTTGTTTACTCTCATGGCTATTCTCTTCCTGGGTGTGGGTCCAGCAGGCCTGGGGAACCATTGCAATGATTGTCCTTCCTGGTTGGGGAAAGTCTCTCTCCTGACAGGCTGCTGTCTGACTGCCTTTTTAAACCCCCTTGCAATCAGTTCAGCCTGCTTTAATTAGCTGCACTTGTAGCTAGCCCCACTAGAGGAGTTTAACCACCTTAATGCTGGAAAGAACAGATACTGCACCTCACTGTAGCATACAGACACAGATACATGCATACATACATATAATCAGTTTTGTAGTATTAGATTATGTCTGCATTTTTGTTTTAACTCCTAATGCCATTACAATTTTTTTAATGTACTGATCATTCTTTGGTTGATACAGCAACCATTTAGAAAGTCACTTCCTCTTTTGAAACCCGCTCTGGCACACACCTTTTTGAGCTCTGCCCTTTGGCAACAAAGTATCACAAACAGATCTATTATTGTGTTCCAAACAGCAGACCTGTCTATTATTCTGAAAGCTGGAACAATGTGTTACACTTAGTTATATAATAATAATAATAATAATAATAGCATGTTCTTGTATAGCGCTGCTAGTTGTACGCAGCGCTTTCAGAGACATTTTGCAGGCACAGGTCCCTGCCCCGTGGAGCTTACAATCTATGTTGTTGTTTTTTGGTGCCTGAGGCACAGGGAGATAAAGTGACTTGCCCAAGATCACAAGGAGCCGACACCGGGAATTGAACCAGGCTCACTGAGCCACTCCTTCTCCCTATATATACTGTTACATATCAGTTGCAGCATTTCACAGACTGCAGCACAAAGTTAGAAGGCAGCAATTTTGTTAGGCACACAACCAGGATTTTTACAGATTTATTACAGGAGCCCCAAAGGATTGCCAGCTTAGGTAGAAATGTAGAATTATACATTGTCACATACTTTAAATATAAATATAATAAAAAAAAGGGGGGGAAAGTGGGGAGGGGGGACGGGGGCAATGTGGTATTGCTGCTTTAATCAAGGGACACAGAGCTCCCCTCGTTGACTAGCTTTTCCGGCTGGGGCCCTTTGTTTTTCTGGGACTTCATCAGCCTGCGGTTTCCAAACTGGAGGTCTCCATGGGGGAAGCAGTGGGATTCTTACAGATATTTCATGTTGCAAGGGGAATTGCCTATTTAAAGCAGTATTGCTAGTTTGTTAGCTTAACATAAAAGTACTAATTATTTTTGCATGTACAAAAGGATGGCTAGCAAACAATTGGAAATGTAATCAGCCAGGGGTATCTCTCCTATCCCCTAATACAAATCATTTGGTAGTGGATGGAGTCCAGCACTCAAATGCACGTAAAATGAAAGCAGATTACTGTAGGGCATGGGACTGAAGAGTAGTGGTTCCAGGAAATAAAGTATACTCTTAGGGTGGTTCAAGTGCACGAGAACTCTGCTGTTATTGGTCTAAGAAATCGCCATCCTGGCAAACAGACTGTATGTTAATGATTAAGGAATATGTTGTGCTATTGTACATCATGTTTTCCTTTTTACTTAAAGCTGTATTCTAAGGATAAAAATAGGTATGAAGCAGGGTGTCTCCAGAGCTGTACCACATTAATGTCAGCTCTGGGGGACCCCGGCTTCCTGAGATAATTACCTCCGTGTATATTTAGGGTTTATTTCATTTGGTGTATTCAACTGCTTTACATCAGATGACCTGGGAAGATATGGCACACACATTT
Organism: Ascaphus truei; assembly: GCF_040206685.1. Lineage (NCBI taxonomy): Eukaryota > Metazoa > Chordata > Amphibia > Anura > Ascaphidae > Ascaphus > Ascaphus truei. Next base: position 104,680,092 of record NC_134488.1, on the reverse strand, counting down.
AGATGTGACTGTGACCTAAATCCCACAAATGACTGCTTTTTACAGGGTCTTTACTGCATGCCTTGGTACTTCTGGGTCAGTGGAACAACTACTGTACATCATACAATTTGTGGGGTGAAGTCTAGTGGAGCAATAGGGTTGAGATTTTCTTATTAGCAAAACAGATCTTTTAAGATTTCTTATTACCACTAAGGGGGTCATGGGCCAAAATGTGCAAAGGTTACAAAAGTACAGTTCTCCTTATTAGGGATGTGCAAAGTTCAATGTACAAATGTTCCTGTGAAATTACTAAGACATTTGCAAACGCACAAAAGCTAGCTTTGCATCTTTCTTTTCCATTTTTTAAATCCCTCTGGGGTTTTGTGAAAAGAATCAAACTTTGTAGAAGTTGCTTGAAAAACTACCAAATGTTGTCAAAACAAAATCCACAGATACGTGCAACATTGTGGGCAACTGTTAATTACCCTGCAAGCTAGTGGCGCTTAGTGATTTTTGTTCAAATGTTGCTATTTTAAGTTTTTGTTTTTTTGTTGGTCACAGAAATCCATAATTCGACAATTATGAAAATGTGCCCAATTAAGTACCACAGCTGGGTGCAATCTAGCCGGGCAGAACACAACATTTTATAAATAGTTTAACATCCTGAATGTATTGCCTAAATAATTCTAACTGTGCTAATAGCAAATGTTTGCCTGCTTTCATTTGTTGGGAAATGAATTACAAGTTGAATTTCTCTGGGGCCTCTGAATGGGAAAGTGGTTGTCAATCAAGTGTTTTCTTGGCCTTATCAGAGAGCCAATAGAGATAGGGGGTGGGGCAGGAAGGGGGCCCTGGCTGTGCAAACACGCAGAAAACACCGTGACGTCAGACAAAAGAAAGCAGCCAGAGGAAATCAAACCTCTCCTGAGTCTCAGCTCACCGTGAATCCCCTCCTGAGTCTCAGCTCACCGTAAAAACCCCTCCCGAGTCTCAGCTCACCGTGAATCCCCTCCTGAGTCTCAGCTCACCGTGAAACCCCCCCGAGTCTCAGCTCACCGTGAATCCCCTCCTGAGTCTCAGCTCACAGTGAAACCCCTCCTGAGTCTCAGCTCACCGTGAAACCCCTCCTGAGTCTCAGCTCACCGTGAAACCCCTCCCGAGTCTCAGCTCACCGTGAATCCCCTCCCGAGTCTCAGTTCACCGTGAATCCCCTCCCGAGTCTCAGTTCACCGTGAATCCCCTCCCGAGTCTCAGCTCACAGTGAAACTCCTCCTGAGTCTCAGCTCACCGTGAATCCCCTCCCGAGTCCCAGCTCACCGTGAATCCCCTCCCGAGTCTCAGCTCACCGTGAAACCCCTCCCGAGTCTCAGCTCACCCTGAAACCCCTCCCGAGTCTCAGCTCACCCTGAAAACCCTCCTGAGTCTCAGCTCACCGTGAAACCCCTCCCTTGACTCAGCTCACCGTGAAATCCCTCCCGAGTATCAGCTCGCCGTGAAACCCCTCCCGAGTATCAGCTCACCGTGAAACCCCTCCTGAGTCTCAGCTCACCGTGAAACCCCTCCCGAGTCTCAGCTCACCGTGAATCCCCTCCCAAGTCTCAGTTCACCATGAATCCCCTCCCGAGTCTCAGCTCACCGTGAATCCCCTCCTGAGTCTCAGCTCACCGTGAATCCCCTCCCGAGTCCCAGCTCACCGTGAATCCCCTCCCGAGTCTCAGCTCACCATGAATCCCCTCCTGAGTCTCAGCTCACCCTGAAACCCCTCCCGAGTCTCAGCTCACCATGAATCCCCTCCCGAGTCTCAGCTCACCCTGAAACCCCTCCCGAGTCTCAGCTCACCATGAATCCCCTCCTGAGTCTCAGCTCACCGTGAAACCCCTCCCGAGTCTCAGCTCACCCTGAATCCCCTCCCGAGTCTCAGCTCACCCTGAAACCCCTCCCGAGTCTCAGCTCACCCTGAAAACCCTCCTGAGTCTCAACTCACCGTGAAACCCCTCCCTTGACTCAGCTCACCGTGAATCCCCCCGAGTCTCAGCTCACCGTGAAACCCCTTCCGAGTCTCAGCTCACCGTGAAACTCCTCCTGAGTCTCAGCTCACAGTGAAACCCCTCCTGAGTCTCAGCTCACCGTGAAACACCTCCCGAGTCTCAGCTCACCGTGAAACCCCTCCCGAGTCCCAGCTCACCGTGAAACCCCTCCCGAGTCCCAGCTCACCGTGAATCCCCTCCCGAGTCTCAGCTCACCGTGAATCCCCTCCCGAGTCTCAGCTCACCATGAATCCCCTCCCGAGTCTCAGCTCACCATGAATCCCCTCCCGAGTCTCAGCTCACCGTGAAACCCCTCCCGAGTATCAGCTCACCGTGAAACCCCTACCGAGAATCAGCTCACCGTGAATCCCCTCCTGAGTCTCAGCTCACCGTGAAACCCCTCCCGAGTCTCAGCTCACCGTGAATCCCCTCCTGAGTCTCAGTTCACAGTGAAACCCCTCCCGAGTTTCAGCTCACCTTGAAACCCCTCCCGAGTCTCAGCTCACCTTGAAACCCCTCCCGGGTCTCAGCTCACCATGAAACCCCTCCTGAGTCTCAGCTCACCGTGAATCCCCTCCTTAGTCTCAGCTCACCGTGAAACCCCTCCCGAGTCTCAGCTCACCGTGAAACCCCTCCCGAGTCTCAGCTCACAGTGAAACCCCTCCCGAGTCTCAGCTCACCGTGAAACCCCTCCCGAGTCTCAGTTCACCGTGAATTCCCTCCTTAGTCTAAGCTCACCGTGAAACCCCTCCCGAGTCTCAGCTCACAGTGAAACCCCTCCTGAGTCTCAGCTCACCTTGAAACCCCTCCCGAGTCTCAGCTCACCGTGAATCCCCTCCCGAGTCTCAGCTCACCATGAATCCCCTCCCGAGTCTCAGCTCACCATGAATCCCCTCCCGAGTCTCAGCTCACCGTGAAACCCCTCCCGAGTATCAGCTCACTGTGAAACCCCTACCGAGTATCAGCTCACCGTGAATCCCCTCCTGAGTCTCAGCTCACCGTGAAACCCCTCCCGAGTCTCAGCTCACCGTGAATCCCCTCCCAAGTCTCAGTTCACCATGAATCCCCTCCCGAGTCTCAGCTCACCGTGAATCCCCTCCTGAGTCTCAGCTCACCGTGAATCCCCTCCCGAGTCCCAGCTCACCGTGAATCCCCTCCCGAGTCTCAGCTCACCATGAATCCCCTCCTGAGTCTCAGCTCACCCTGAAACCCCTCCCGAGTCTCAGCTCACCATGAATCCCCTCCCGAGTCTCAGCTCACCCTGAAACCCCTCCCGAGTCTCAGCTCACCATGAATCCCCTCCTGAGTCTCAGCTCACCGTGAAACCCCTCCCGAGTCTCAGCTCACCCTGAATCCCCTCCCGAGTCTCAGCTCACCCTGAAACCCCTCCCGAGTCTCAGCTCACCCTGAAAACCCTCCTGAGTCTCAACTCACCGTGAAACCCCTCCCTTGACTCAGCTCACCGTGAATCCCCCCGAGTCTCAGCTCACCGTGAAACCCCTTCCGAATCTCAGCTCACCGTGAAACTCCTCCTGAGTCTCAGCTCACAGTGAAACCCCTCCTGAGTCTCAGCTCACCGTGAAACACCTCCCGAGTCTCAGCTCACCGTGAAACCCCTCCCGAGTCCCAGCTCACCGTGAAACCCCTCCCGAGTCCCAGCTCACCGTGAATCCCCTCCCGAGTCTCAGCTCACCGTGAATCCCCTCCCGAGTCTCAGCTCACCATGAATCCCCTCCCGAGTCTCAGCTCACCATGAATCCCCTCCCGAGTCTCAGCTCACCGTGAAACCCCTCCCGAGTATCAGCTCACCGTGAAACCCCTACCGAGTATCAGCTCACCGTGAATCCCCTCCTGAGTCTCAGCTCACCGTGAAACCCCTCCCGAGTCTCAGCTCACCGTGAATCCCCTCCTGAGTCTCAGTTCACAGTGAAACCCCTCCCGAGTTTCAGCTCACCTTGAAACCCCTCCCGAGTCTCAGCTCACCTTGAAACCCCTCCCGGGTCTCAGCTCACCATGAAACCCCTCCTGAGTCTCAGCTCACCGTGAATCCCCTCCTTAGTCTCAGCTCACCGTGAAACCCCTCCCGAGTCTCAGCTCACCGTGAAACCCCTCCCGAGTCTCAGCTCACAGTGAAACCCCTCCCGAGTCTCAGCTCACCGTGAAACCCCTCCCGAGTCTCAGTTCACCGTGAATTCCCTCCTTAGTCTAAGCTCACCGTGAAACCCCTCCCGAGTCTCAGCTCACAGTGAAACCCCTCCTGAGTCTCAGCTCACCTTGAAACCCCTCCCGAGTCTCAGCTCACCGTGAATCCCCTCCCGAGTCTCAGCTCACCATGAATCCCCTCCCGAGTCTCAGCTCACCATGAATCCCCTCCCGAGTCTCAGCTCACCGTGAAACCCCTCCCGAGTATCAGCTCACTGTGAAACCCCTACCGAGTATCAGCTCACCGTGAATCCCCTCCTGAGTCTCAGCTCACCGTGAAACCCCTCCCGAGTCTCAGCTCACCGTGAATCCCCTCCTGAGTCTCAGCTCACAGTGAAACCCCTCCCGAGTCTCAGCTCACCTTGAAACCCCTCCCGAGTCTCAGCTCACCTTGAAACCCCTCCCGGGTCTCAGCTCACCATGAAACCCCTCCTGAGTCTCAGCTCACCGTGAATCCCCTCCTTAGTCTCAGCTCACCGTGAAACCCCTCCCGAGTCTCAGCTCACCGTGAAACCCCTCCCGAGTCTCAGCTCACAGTGAAACCCTTCCCGAGTCTCAGCTCACCGTGAAACCCCTCCCGAGTCTCAGTTCACAGTGAAACCCCTCCTGAGTCTCAGCTCACCTTGAAACCCCTCCCGAGTCTCAGCTCACCGTGAAACCTCTCCCGAGTCTCAGCTCACCGTAAAACTCCTCCCGAGTCTCAGCTCACCGTGAAAACCCTCCTGAGTCTCAGCTTACCGTGAAACCCCTCCCGAGTCTCGGCTCACCGTGAAACCCCTCCCGAGTCTCAGCTCACCGTGAAACCCCTCCCGAGTCTCAGCTCACCCTGAATCCCCTCCCGAGTCTCAGCTCACCCTGAAACCCCTCCCGAGTCTCAGTTCACCATGAATCCCCTTCCGAGTCTCAGCTCACCGTGAATCCCCTCCTGAGTCCAGCTCACAGTGAAACCCCTCCTGAGTCTCAGCTCACCGTGAAACACCTCCTGAGTCTCAGCTCACCGTGAAACCCCTCCCGAGTCTCAGCTCACCATGAAACCCCTACTGAGTCTCAGCTCACCGTGAATCCCCTCCCGAGTCGCAGCTCACCGTGAAACCCCTCCCGAGTATCAGCTCACCGTGAAACCCCCGAGTCTCAGCTCACCGTGAAACCCCTCCCGTGTCTCAGCTCACCGTGAAACCCCTCCCGAGTCTCAGCTCACCCTGAAACCCCTCCCGAGTCTCAGCTCACATTGAAACCCCTCCCGAGTCTCAGCTCACCGTGAATCCCCTACTGAGTCTCGGCTCACCGTGAATTCCCTCCTTAGTCTCGGCTCACCGTGAAACCCCTCCCGAGTCTCAGCTCACTGTGAAACCCCTTCCGAGTCTCAGCTCACAGTGAAACCCCTCCCGAATATCAGCTCACCGTGAAACCCCTCCCGAGTCTCAGCTCACCGTGAAACCCCTCCCGAGTCTCAGCTCACCGTGAATCCCCTCCCGAGTCTCAGCTCACCCTGAAACCCCTCCCGAGTCTCAGCTCACCGTGAAACCCCTCCCGAGTATCAGCTCACTGTGAAACCCCTACCGAGTATCAGCTCACCGTGAATCCCCTCCTGAGTCTCAGCTCACCGTGAATCCCCTCCTGAGTCTCAGTTCACAGTGAAACCCCTCCCGAGTTTCAGCTCACCTTGAAACCCCTCCCGAGTCTCAGCTCACCTTGAAACCCCTCCCGGGTCTCAGCTCACCATGAAACCCCTCCTGAGTCTCAGCTCACCGTGAATCCCCTCCTTAGTCTCAGCTCACCGTGAAACCCCTCCCGAGTCTCAGCTCACCGTGAAACCCCTCCCGAGTCTCAGCTCACAGTGAAACCCCTCCCGAGTCTCAGCTCACCGTGAAACCCCTCCCGAGTCTCAGTTCACCGTGAATTCCCTCCTTAGTCTAAGCTCACCGTGAAACCCCTCCCGAGTCTCAGCTCACAGTGAAACCCCTCCTGAGTCTCAGCTCACCTTGAAACCCCTCCCGAGTCTCAGCTCACCGTGAATCCCCTCCCGAGTCTCAGCTCACATGAATCCCCTCCCGAGTCTCAGCTCACCATGAATCCCCTCCCGAGTCTCAGCTCACCGTGAAACCCCACCCGAGTATCAGCTCACTGTGAAACCCCTACCGAGTATCAGCTCACCGTGAATCTCCTCCTGAGTCTCAGCTCACCGTGAAACCCCTCCCGAGTCTCAGCTCACCGTGAATCCCCTCCTGAGTCTCAGCTCACAGTGAAACCCCTCCCGAGTCTCAGCTCACCTTGAAACCCCTCCCGAGTCTCAGCTCACCTTGAAACCCCTCCCGGGTCTCAGCTCACCATGAAACCCCTCCTGAGTCTCAGCTCACCGTGAATCCCCTCCTTAGTCTCAGCTCACCGTGAAACCCCTCCCGAGTCTCAGCTCACCGTGAAACCCCTCCCGAGTCTCAGCTCACAGTGAAACCCTTCCCGAGTCTCAGCTCACCGTGAAACCCCTCCCGAGTCTCAGTTCACAGTGAAACCCCTCCTGAGTCTCAGCTCACCTTGAAACCCCTCCCGAGTCTCAGCTCACCGTGAAACCTCTCCCGAGTCTCAGCTCACCGTAAAACTCCTCCCGAGTCTCAGCTCACCGTGAAAACCCTCCTGAGTCTCAGCTTACCGTGAAACCCCTCCCGAGTCTCAGCTCACCCTGAAACCCCTCCCGAGTCTCAGTTCACCATGAATCCCCTTCCGAGTCTCAGCTCACCGTGAATCCCCTCCTGAGTCCAGCTGTCAGTGAAACCCCTCCTGAGTCTCAGCTCACCGTGAAACACCTCCTGAGTTTCAGCTCACCGTGAAACCCCTCCCGAGTCTCAGCTCACCATGAAACCCCTACTGAGTCTCAGCTCACCGTGAATCCCCTCCCGAGTCGCAGCTCACCGTGAAACCCCTCCCGAGTATCAGCTCACCGTGAAACCCCCGAGTCTCAGCTCACCGTGAAACCCCTCCCGTGTCTCAGCTCACCGTGAAACCCCTCCCGAGTCTCAGCTCACCCTGAAACCCCTCCCGAGTCTCAGCTCACATTGAAACCCCTCCCGAGTCTCAGCTCACCGTGAATCCCCTACTGAGTCTCGGCTCACCGTGAATTCCCTCCTTAGTCTCGGCTCACCGTGAAACCCCTCCCGAGTCTCAGCTCACTGTGAAACCCCTCCCGAGTCTCAGCTCACAGTGAAACCCCTCCCGAATATCAGCTCACCGTGAAACCCCTGCCGAGTCTCAGCTCACCGTGAAACCCCTCCCGAGTCTCAGCTCACCGTGAAACCCCTCCCGAGTCTCAGCTCACCGTGAATCCCCTCCCGAGTCTCAGCTCACCCTGAAACCCCTCCCGAGTCTCAGCTCACCGTGAAACCCCTCCCGAGTATCAGCTCACTGTGAAACCCCTACCGAGTATCAGCTCACCGTGAATCCCCTCCTGAGTCTCGGCTCACCGTGAAACCCCTCCCGAGTCTCAGCTCACTGTGAAACCCCTCCCGAGTCTCAGCTCACAGTGAAACCCCTCCCGAATATCAGCTCACCGTGAAACCCCTCCCGAATATCAGCTCACCGTGAAACCCCTCCCGGGTCTCAGCTCACCATGAAACCCCTCCTGAGTCTCAGCTCACCGTGAATCCCCTCCTTAGTCTCAGCTCACCGTGAAACCCCTCCCGAGTCTCAGCTCACCGTGAAACCCCTCCCGAGTCTCAGCTCACAGTGAAACCCTTCCCGAGTCTCAGCTCACCGTGAAACCCCTCCCGAGTCTCAGTTCACAGTGAAACCCCTCCTGAGTCTCAGCTCACCTTGAAACCCCTCCCGAGTCTCAGCTCACCGTGAAACCTCTCCCGAGTCTCAGCTCACCGTAAAACTCCTCCCGAGTCTCAGCTCACCGTGAAAACCCTCCTGAGTCTCAGCTTACCGTGAAATCCCTCCCGAGTCTCGGCTCACCGTGAAACCCCTCCCGAGTCTCAGCTCACCGTGAAACCCCTCCCGAGTCTCAGCTCACCCTGAATCCCCTCCCGAGTCTCAGCTCACCCTGAAACCCCTCCCGAGTCTCAGTTCACCATGAATCCCCTTCCGAGTCTCAGCTCACCGTGAATCCCCTCCTGAGTCCAGCTCACAGTGAAACCCCTCCTGAGTCTCAGCTCACCGTGAAACACCTCCTGAGTCTCAGCTCACCGTGAAACCCCTCCCGAGTCTCAGCTCACCATGAAACCCCTACTGAGTCTCAGCTCACCGTGAATCCCCTCCCGAGTCGCAGCTCACCGTGAAACCCCTCCCGAGTATCAGCTCACCGTGAAACCCCCGAGTCTCAGCTCACCGTGAAACCCCTCCCGTGTCTCAGCTCACCGTGAAACCCCTCCCGAGTCTCAGCTCACCCTGAAACCCCTCCCGAGTCTCAGCTCACATTGAAACCCCTCCCGAGTCTCAGCTCACCGTGAATCCCCTACTGAGTCTCGGCTCACCGTGAATTCCCTCCTTAGTCTCGGCTCACCGTGAAACCCCTCCCGAGTCTCAGCTCACTGTGAAACCCCTCCCGAGTCTCAGCTCACAGTGAAACCCCTCCCGAATATCAGCTCACCGTGAAACCCCTGCCGAGTCTCAGCTCACCGTGAAACCCCTCCCGAGTCTCAGCTCACCGTGAAACCCCTCCCGAGTCTCAGCTCACCGTGAATCCCCTCCCGAGTCTCAGCTCACCCTGAAACCCCTCCCGAGTCTCAGCTCACCGTGAAACCCCTCCCGAGTATCAGCTCACTGTGAAACCCCTACCGAGTATCAGCTCACCGTGAATCCCCTCCTGAGTCTCGGCTCACCGTGAAACCCCTCCCGAGTCTCAGCTCACTGTGAAACCCCTCCCGAGTCTCAGCTCACAGTGAAACCCCTCCCGAATATCAGCTCACCGTGAAACCCCTCCCGAATATCAGCTCACCGTGAAACCCCTCCCGGGTCTCAGCTCACCATGAAACCCCTCCTGAGTCTCAGCTCACCGTGAATCCCCTCCTTAGTCTCAGCTCACCGTGAAACCCCTCCCGAGTCTCAGCTCACCGTGAAACCCCTCCCGAGTCTCAGCTCACAGTGAAACCCTTCCCGAGTCTCAGCTCACCGTGAAACCCCTCCCGAGTCTCAGTTCACAGTGAAACCCCTCCTGAGTCTCAGCTCACCTTGAAACCCCTCCCGAGTCTCAGCTCACCGTGAAACCTCTCCCGAGTCTCAGCTCACCGTAAAACTCCTCCCGAGTCTCAGCTCACCGTGAAAACCCTCCTGAGTCTCAGCTTACCGTGAAACCCCTCCCGAGTCTCGGCTCACCGTGAAACCCCTCCCGAGTCTCAGCTCACCGTGAAACCCCTCCCGAGTCTCAGCTCACCCTGAATCCCCTCCCGAGTCTCAGCTCACCCTGAAACCCCTCCCGAGTCTCAGCTCACCGTGAATCCCCTCCTGAGTCCAGCTCACAGTGAAACCCCTCCTGAGTCTCAGCTCACCGTGAAACACCTCCTGAGTCTCAGCTCACCGTGAAACCCCTCCCGAGTCTCAGCTCACCATGAAACCCCTACTGAGTCTCAGCTCACCGTGAATCCCCTCCCGAGTCGCAGCTCACCGTGAAACCCCTCCCGAGTATCAGCTCACCGTGAAACCCCCGAGTCTCAGCTCACCGTGAAACCCCTCCCGTGTCTCAGCTCACCGTGAAACCCCTCCCGAGTCTCAGCTCACCCTGAAACCCCTCCCGAGTCTCAGCTCACATTGAAACCCCTCCCGAGTCTCAGCTCACCGTGAATCCCCTACTGAGTCTCGGCTCACCGTGAATTCCCTCCTTAGTCTCGGCTCACCGTGAAACCCCTCCCGAGTCTCAGCTCACTGTGAAACCCCTCCCGAGTCTCAGCTCACAGTGAAACCCCTCCCGAATATCAGCTCACCGTGAAACCCCTGCCGAGTCTCAGCTCACCGTGAAACCCCTCCCGAGTCTCAGCTCACCGTGAAACCCCTCCCGAGTCTCAGCTCACCGTGAATCCCCTCCCGAGTCTCAGCTCACCCTGAAACCCCTCCCGAGTCTCAGCTCACCATGAAACCCCTCCCGAGTCTCAGCTCACCATGAAACCCCTAACGAGTCTCAAATCACCGTGAAACCCCTCCCGAGTCTCGGCTCACCGTGAAACCCCTCCCGAGTCTCAAATCATTGTGAAACCCCTCCCGAGTCTCGGCTCACCGTGAAACCCCTCCCGAGTCTCAGCTCACCCTGAAACCCCTCCCGAGTCTCAGCTCACCGTGATACCCCCCCCGAGTCTCTGCTCACCGTGAATCCCCTCCCGAGTCTCAGCTCACCGTGAAACCCCTCCCGAGTCTCAGCTCACCATGAAACCCCTCCCGAGTCTCAGCTCACCATGAAACCCCTAACGAGTCTCAAATCACCGTGAAACCCCTCCCGAGTCTCGGCTCACCGTGAAACCCCTCCCTAGTCTCAAATCACTGTGAAACCCCTCCCGAGTCTCGGCTCACCGTGAAACCCCTCCCGAGTCTCGGCTCACCGTGAAACCCCTCCCGAGTCTCGGCTCACCGTGAAACCCCTCCAGAGTCTCGGCTCACCGTGAAACCCCTCCCAAGTCTTGGCTCACCGTGAAGCCCCTCCCAAGTCTCGGCTCACCGTGAAACCCCTCCCGAGTCTCAAATCACTGTGAAACCCCTCCAGAGTCTCGGCTCACCGTGAAACCCCTCCCAAGTCTCGGCTCACCGTGAAACCCCTCCCGAGTCTCGGCTCACCGTGAAACCCCTCCCGAGTCTCAGCTCACCGTGAAACCCCTCCCGAGTCTCAGCTCACCGTGGAACCCCTCCTGAGTCACAGCTCACCGTGAAACCCCTCCCGAGTCTCAGTTCACCGTGGAACCCCTCCCGAGTCCCAGCTCACCGTGAAACCCCTCCTGAGTCCCAGCTCACCGTGAAACCCCTCCTGAGTTTCAGCTCACCGTGAAACCACTCCTGAGTCTCAGCTCACCATGAAACCCCTCCCGAGTCTCAGTTCACCGTGAATTCCCTACTGAGTCTCGGCTCACCGTGAATTCCCTCCTTAGTCTCAGCTCACCGTGAAACAGCTCCGAGTCTCAGCTCACCGTGAAACCCCTCCTGAGTCTCAGCTCACAGTGAAACCCCTCCCGAATATCAGCTCACCGTGAATCCCCTCCCGAGTCTCAGCTCACCGTGAAACCCCTCCCGAGTCTCAGCTCACCATGAAACCCCTACTGAGTCTCAGCTCACCGTGAAACCCCTCCCGAGTCTCAGCTCACCATGAAACCCCTACTGAGTCTCAGCTCACCGTGAATCCCCTCCCGAGTCGCAGCTCACCGTGAAACCCCTCCCGAGTCTCAGCTCACCGTGAAACCCCCGAGTCTCAGCTCACCGTGAAACCCCTCCCGAGTCTCAGCTCACCGTGAAACCCCTCCCGAGTCTCAGCTCACCCTGAAACCCCTCCCGAGTCTCAGCTCACAGTGAAACCCCTCCCGAGTCTCAGCTCACCGCGAATCCCCTACTGAGTCTCGGCTCACCGTGAATTCCCTCCTTAGTCTCGGCTCACCGTGAAACCCCTCCCGAGTCTCAGCTCACTGTGAAACCCCTCCCGAGTCTCAGCTCACAGTGAAACCCCTCCCGAATATCAGCTCACCGTGAAACCCCTGCCGAGTCTCAGCTCACCGTGAAACCCCTCCCGAGTCTCAGCTCACCGTGAAACCCCTCCCGAGTCTCAGCTCACCGTGAATCCCCTTCCCGAGTCTCAGCTCACCCTGAAACTCCTCCCGAGTCTCAGCTCACCATGAAACCCCTCCCGAGTCTCAGCTCACCATGAAACCCCTAACGAGTCTCAAATCACCGTGAAACCCCTCCCGAGTCTCGGCTCACCGTGAAACCCCTCCCGAGTCTCAAATCACTGTGAAACCCCTCCCGAGTCTCGGCTCACCGTGAAACCCCTCCCGAGTCTCAGCTCACCCTGAAACCCCTCCCGAGTCTCAGCTCACCGTGAAACCCCTCCCGAGTCTCTGCTCACCGTGAATCCCCTCCCGAGTCTCAGCTCACCATGAAACCCCTCCCGAGTCTCAAATCACCGTGAAACCCCTCCCGAGTCTCGGCTCACCGTGAAACTCCTCCCGAGTCTCGGCTCACCGTGAAACCCCTCCCTCGTCTCAAATCACTGTGAAACCCCTCCCGAGTCTCGGCTCACCGTGAAACCCCTCCCGAGTCTCGGCTCACCGTGAAACCCCTCCCGAGTCTCGGCTCACCGTGAAACCCCTCCAGAGTCTCGGCTCACCGTGAAACCCCTCCCAAGTCTCGGCTCACCGTGAAACCCCTCCCAAGTCTCGGCTCACCGTGAAACCCCTCCCTCGTCTCAAATCACTGTGAAACCCCTCCCGAGTCTCAGCTCACCGTGAAAACCCTCCTGAGTCTCAGCTTACCGTGAAACCCCTCCCGAGTCTCGGCTCACCGTGAAACCCCTCCCGAGTCTCAGCTCACCCTGAATCCCCTCCCGAGTCTCAGCTCACCCTGAAACCCCTCCCGAGTCTCAGTTCACCATGAATCCCCTTCCGAGTCTCAGCTCACCGTGAATCCCCTCCTGAGTCCAGCTCACAGTGAAACCCCTCCTGAGTCTCAGCTCACCGTGAAACACCTCCTGAGTCTCAGCTCACCGTGAAACCCCTCCCGAGTCTCAGCTCACCATGAAACCCCTACTGAGTCTCAGCTCACCGTGAATCCCCTCCCGAGTCGCAGCTCACCGTGAAACCCCTCCCGAGTCTCAGCTCACCGTGAAACCCCCGAGTCTCAGCTCACCGTGAAACCCCTCCCGAGTCTCAGCTCACCGTGAAACCCCTCCCGAGTCTCAGCTCACCCTGAAACCCCTCCCGAGTCTCAGCTCACAGTGAAACCCCTCCCGAGTCTCAGCTCACCGCGAATCCCCTACTGAGTCTCGGCTCACCATGAAACCCCTAACGAGTCTCAAATCACCGTGAAACCCCTCCCGAGTCTCGGCTCACCGTGAAACCCCTCCCGAGTCTCAAATCACTGTGAAACCCCTCCCGAGTCTCGGCTCACCGTGAAACCCCTCCCGAGTCTCAGCTCACCCTGAAACCCCTCCCGAGTCTCAGCTCACCGTGAAACCCCTCCCGAGTCTCTGCTCACCGTGAATCCCCTCCCGAGTCTCAGCTCACCATGAAACCCCTCCCGAGTCTCAAATCACCGTGAAACCCCTCCCGAGTCTCGGCTCACCGTGAAACCCCTCCCGAGTCTCGGCTCACCGTGAAACCCCTCCCTCGTCTCAAATCACTGTGAAACCCCTCCCGAGTCTCGGCTCACCGTGAAACCCCTCCCGAGTCTCGGCTCACCGTGAAACCCCTCCCGAGTCTCGGCTCACCGTGAAACCCCTCCAGAGTCTCGGCTCACCGTGAAACCCCTCCCAAGTCTCGGCTCACCGTGAAACCCCTCCCAAGTCTCGGCTCACCGTGAAACCCCTCCCGAGTCTCAAATCACTGTGAAACCCCTCCAGAGTCTCGGCTCACCGTGAAACCCCTCCCGAGTCTCGGCTCACCGTGAAACCCCTCCCGAGTCTCGGCTCACCGTGAAACCCCTCCAGAGTCTCGGCTCACCGTGAAACCCCTCCTAAGTCTCGGCTCACCGTGAAACCCCTCCCGAGTCTCGGCTCACCGTGAAACCCCTCCCGAGTCTCAGCTCACCGTGAAACCCCTCCCGAGTTTCAGCTCACCGTGGAACCCCTCCCGAGTCACAGCTCACCGTGAAACCCCTCCCGAGTCTCAGTTCACCGTGGAACCCCTCCCGAGTCCCAGCTCACCGTGAAACCCCTCCTGAGTCCCAGCTCACCGTGAAACCCCTCCTGAGTTTCAGCTCACCGTGAAACCCCTCCTGAGTCTCAGCTCACCATGAAACCCCTCCCGAGTCTCAGTTCACCGTGAATCCCCTACTGAGTCTCGGCTCACCGTGAATTCCCTCCTTAGTCTCAGCTCACCGTGAAACCCCTCCGAGTCTCAGCTCACCGTGAAACCCCTCCTGAGTCTCAGCTCACAGTGAAACCCCTCCCGAATATCAGCTCACCGTGAATCCCCTCCCGAGTCTCAGCTCACCGTGAAACCCCTCCCGAGTCTCAGCTCACCATGAAACCCCTACTGAGTCTCAGCTCACCGTGAAACCCCTCCCGAGTCTCAGCTCACCATGAAACCCCTACTGAGTCTCAGCTCACCGTGAATCCCCTCCCGAGTCGCAGCTCACCGTGAAACCCCTCCCGAGTCTCAGCTCACCGTGAAACCCCCGAGTCTCAGCTCACCGTGAAACCCCTCCCGAGTCTCAGCTCACCGTGAAACCCCTCCCGAGTCTCAGCTCACCCTGAAACCCCTCCCGAGTCTCAGCTCACAGTGAAACCCCTCCCGAGTCTCAGCTCACCGCGAATCCCCTACTGAGTCTCGGCTCACCGTGAATTCCCTCCTTAGTCTCGGCTCACCGTGAAACCCCTCCCGAGTCTCAGCTCACTGTGAAACCCCTCCCGAGTCTCAGCTCACAGTGAAACCCCTCCCGAATATCAGCTCACCGTGAAACCCCTGCCGAGTCTCAGCTCACCGTGAAACCCCTCCCGAGTCTCAGCTCACCGTGAAACCCCTCCCGAGTCTCAGCTCACCGTGAATCCCCTTCCCGAGTCTCAGCTCACCCTGAAACTCCTCCCGAGTCTCAGCTCACCATGAAACCCCTCCCGAGTCTCAGCTCACCATGAAACCCCTAACGAGTCTCAAATCACCGTGAAACCCCTCCCGAGTCTCGGCTCACCGTGAAACCCCTCCCGAGTCTCAAATCACTGTGAAACCCCTCCCGAGTCTCGGCTCACCGTGAAACCCCTCCCGAGTCTCAGCTCACCCTGAAACCCCTCCCGAGTCTCAGCTCACCGTGAAACCCCTCCCGAGTCTCTGCTCACCGTGAATCCCCTCCCGAGTCTCAGCTCACCATGAAACCCCTCCCGAGTCTCAAATCACCGTGAAACCCCTCCCGAGTCTCGGCTCACCGTGAAACTCCTCCCGAGTCTCGGCTCACCGTGAAACCCCTCCCTCGTCTCAAATCACTGTGAAACCCCTCCCGAGTCTCGGCTCACCGTGAAACCCCTCCCGAGTCTCGGCTCACCGTGAAACCCCTCCCGAGTCTCGGCTCACCGTGAAACCCCTCCAGAGTCTCGGCTCACCGTGAAACCCCTCCCAAGTCTCGGCTCACCGTGAAACCCCTCCCAAGTCTCGGCTCACCGTGAAACCCCTCCCTCGTCTCAAATCACTGTGAAACCCCTCCCGAGTCTCAGCTCACCGTGAAAACCCTCCTGAGTCTCAGCTTACCGTGAAACCCCTCCCGAGTCTCGGCTCACCGTGAAACCCCTCCCGAGTCTCAGCTCACCCTGAATCCCCTCCCGAGTCTCAGCTCACCCTGAAACCCCTCCCGAGTCTCAGTTCACCATGAATCCCCTTCCGAGTCTCAGCTCACCGTGAATCCCCTCCTGAGTCCAGCTCACAGTGAAACCCCTCCTGAGTCTCAGCTCACCGTGAAACACCTCCTGAGTCTCAGCTCACCGTGAAACCCCTCCCGAGTCTCAGCTCACCATGAAACCCCTACTGAGTCTCAGCTCACCGTGAATCCCCTCCCGAGTCGCAGCTCACCGTGAAACCCCTCCCGAGTCTCAGCTCACCGTGAAACCCCCGAGTCTCAGCTCACCGTGAAACCCCTCCCGAGTCTCAGCTCACCGTGAAACCCCTCCCGAGTCTCAGCTCACCCTGAAACCCCTCCCGAGTCTCAGCTCACAGTGAAACCCCTCCCGAGTCTCAGCTCACCGCGAATCCCCTACTGAGTCTCGGCTCACCATGAAACCCCTAACGAGTCTCAAATCACCGTGAAACCCCTCCCGAGTCTCGGCTCACCGTGAAACCCCTCCCGAGTCTCAAATCACTGTGAAACCCCTCCCGAGTCTCGGCTCACCGTGAAACCCCTCCCGAGTCTCAGCTCACCCTGAAACCCCTCCCGAGTCTCAGCTCACCGTGAAACCCCTCCCGAGTCTCTGCTCACCGTGAATCCCCTCCCGAGTCTCAGCTCACCATGAAACCCCTCCCGAGTCTCAAATCACCGTGAAACCCCTCCCGAGTCTCGGCTCACCGTGAAACCCCTCCCGAGTCTCGGCTCACCGTGAAACCCCTCCCTCGTCTCAAATCACTGTGAAACCCCTCCCGAGTCTCGGCTCACCGTGAAACCCCTCCCGAGTCTCGGCTCACCGTGAAACCCCTCCCGAGTCTCGGCTCACCGTGAAACCCCTCCAGAGTCTCGGCTCACCGTGAAACCCCTCCCAAGTCTCGGCTCACCGTGAAACCCCTCCCAAGTCTCGGCTCACCGTGAAACCCCTCCCGAGTCTCAAATCACTGTGAAACCCCTCCAGAGTCTCGGCTCACCGTGAAACCCCTCCCGAGTCTCGGCTCACCGTGAAACCCCTCCCGAGTCTCGGCTCACCGTGAAACCCCTCCAGAGTCTCGGCTCACCGTGAAACCCCTCCTAAGTCTCGGCTCACCGTGAAACCCCTCCCGAGTCTCGGCTCACCGTGAAACCCCTCCCGAGTCTCAGCTCACCGTGAAACCCCTCCCGAGTTTCAGCTCACCGTGGAACCCCTCCCGAGTCACAGCTCACCGTGAAACCCCTCCCGAGTCTCAGTTCACCGTGGAACCCCTCCCGAGTCCCAGCTCACCGTGAAACCCCTCCTGAGTCCCAGCTCACCGTGAAACCCCTCCTGAGTTTCAGCTCACCGTGAAACCCCTCCTGAGTCTCAGCTCACCATGAAACCCCTCCCGAGTCTCAGTTCACCGTGAATCCCCTACTGAGTCTCGGCTCACCGTGAATTCCCTCCTTAGTCTCAGCTCACCGTGAAACCCCTCCGAGTCTCAGCTCACCGTGAAACCCCTCCTGAGTCTCAGCTCACCGTGAAACCCCTCCCGAATATCAGCTCACCGTGAATCCCCTCCCGAGTCTCAGCTCACCCTGAAACCCCTCCCGAGTCTCAGCTCACCCTGAAACCCCTCCCGAGTCTCAGCTCACCGTGAAACCCCTCCCGAGTCTCAGCTCACCGTGAAACCCCTCCCGTGTCTCAGCTCACCCTGAAACCCCTCCCGAGTCTCAGCTCACAGTGAAACCCCTCCTTAGTCTCAGCTCACCGTGAAACCCCTCCCGAGTCTCAGCTCACCGTGAAACTCCTCCTGAGTCTCAGCTCACCATGAATCCCCTCCTGAGTCTCAGCTCACCCTGAAACCCCTCCCGAGTCTCAGCTCACAGTGAAACCCCTCCTTAGTCTCAGCTCACCGTGAAACCCCTCCCGAGTCTCGGCTCACCGTGAAACCCCTCCAGAGTCTCGGCTCACCTTGAAACCCCTCCTAAGTCTCGGCTCACCGTGAAACCCCTCCCGAGTCTCGGCTCACCGTGAAACCCCTCCCGAGTCTCAGCTCACCGTGAAACCCCTCCCGAGTTTCAGCTCACCGTGGAACCCCTCCTGAGTCACAGCTCACCGTGAAACCCCTCCCGAGTCTCAGTTCACCGTGGAACCCCTCCCGAGTCCCAGCTCACCGTGAAACCCCTCCTGAGTCCCAGCTCACCGTGAAACCCCTCCTGAGTTTCAGCTCACCGTGAAACCCCTCCTGAGTCTCAGCTCACCATGAAACCCCTCCCGAGTCTCAGTTCACCGTGAATCCCCTACTGAGTCTCGGCTCACCGTGAATTCCCTCCTTAGTCTCAGCTCACCGTGAAACCCCTCCGAGTCTCAGCTCACCGTGAAACCCCTCCTGAGTCTCAGCTCACCGTGAAACCCCTCCCGAATATCAGCTCACCGTGAATCCCCTCCCGAGTCTCAGCTCACCCTGAAACCCCTCCCGAGTCTCAGCTCACCCTGAAACCCCTCCCGAGTCTCAGCTCACCGTGAAACCCCTCCCGAGTCTCAGCTCACCGTGAAACCCCTCCCGTGTCTCAGCTCACCCTGAAACCCCTCCCGAGTCTCAGCTCACAGTGAAACCCCTCCTTAGTCTCAGCTCACCGTGAAACCCCTCCCGAGTCTCAGCTCACCGTGAAACTCCTCCTGAGTCTCAGCTCACCATGAATCCCCTCCTGAGTCTCAGCTTACCCTGAAACCCCTCCCGAGTCTCAGCTCACCGTGCTTATAAACTAGCAGAGGAAAAATATTGTAAAATATTTATAGGTGTTTGATTTGGGTAAGAAAGGCATCAATTACCCAGATGTAACCCCTCAAACATGCCACTGGCTCTATTTGGTGAAACATCAGAGAGTACCACGTGATCATCTGTTCTTAAATTAGGTATCAGGATACTCTTTGAAAAAGCGCTATTTTAGCGTGAAACGCGTCAGAGGTACATCCTTGCGCCACCATGCTGTACACACACAATAAATAATATTTTTAGTTAATTTGCCTAGCCCCGGATTGTTTTTTCCTGGACCGGCTGTGCTTCGTTCCCCCCACGTGGATTTTCGCCTACATGACTATCTATATGGAGCAGCGTTTGTAGTGCATACAGACAACAATCCCCTTACGTATTTTCTAACATCAGCGAACCTGGATGCCACTGGACACAGGTGGTTAGCAGCATTGGACACTTACAATTTCAGTCTAAAGTACAGACCTGGGAAACAAAATATTGATGCGGACGCATTGTTACGTATTCACTGGGACGCTCAAGCCCAGGATGAACTTTGGACAAACATTACCACCGCAGGAGTGCACGCAATTCAAATTACCACAGAGAATCCAAATAGAGTGGCTGATAGTCTGGGGATCTCTCCCACTAGAGTTCTTTTAGTGTACTCTCACCTCGCAGATTTGACCGTGGAGGGATTACCCCAACTAAACCAACAAGATCTATCCCGATCGCACCAGACAGACCCAGGACTGAGAGAAGTGTGGTCGCCTCGAGCAGTCATCGGGAGAGCACCCTGAGAGTCCACTCCTTGTGAGGCAATAGGATGCTTAAAAATGGAGTCATGTTCAGAGTTGCTAAGAAAACGCAGCACCTGGTGACTAAGTAACTGGTACTTCCATACCGGTATAGGCAAGTGGTTCTACGTTCACTACACGACGCTCATGGCCATTTGGGCACAGACAAAACAATGGGATAAGTGAACGATCAATTCTATTGGCTCAGAATGGCACAGGATGTTGAGGAATATTGTAAGAACTGCGGAAGGTGTGTGACCTGAAAGACTTTGCCTACCCGGGCCACACCCTTGCCCACTATCATCAGCAGTGGGCCACTGGACTTAGTCTGCATGGACTTTCTGTCATTAGAGTCAGATAGTAAGAACACCAGTAATATCTTAGTGGTCACAGATCACTTCGACAGGTATGCACAAGTATTCCCCACAAAGGACCTATGAGCCGCTACAGTCGCCAAAGTGTTATGGGACAAGTATTTCTTCCATTATGGATTGCCAGCCAGGATACACGCCGACCAAGGACGGTGTAACGGAGTCACTGTCCTTACGGACTAGACAGCTAGTGGAGTGGATAGGTTCCAGTGTACAGGACGTTAAATTCCTCTATGGGAGCTTACTGCACCTTGTAATAATTAATATGTAGAAGCACATGCACACCGCTGGTAGGTGCTGGAGTGGGGTACTTATCTGCCGGTGCGCTGTATCCAGGGAGGTCCAGACATCCCAGAGGTACTTGAGCAAAGGAATGGAAGCAGGCACACGGTCTTACTAAAGGTGCAGTTTATTGTGCCACCAAAGGTCCAACGTTTCGGCAAATAGATTGCCTTTATCAAGGAGAGGGCTACCCTAGCCCTCTCCTTGATAAAGGCAATCTATTTGCCGAAACGTTGGACCTTTGGTGGCACAATAAACTGCACCTTTAGTAAGACCGTGTGCCTGCTTCCATTCCTTTGCCCTTGTAATAATTAAGACAGCACTCCTAAGTGAAGGTTTAAAAGGGCAGGAAGTACCCTGCACAAGATAGACTGCTTTTTCCCAGCAAGGTCCCCCTTTCTCCATTGACTTTCTCCAAGCCAGCAAGGACTCTGGCTGTTCTGGTTCCCCAGCCCTGCAGGAATCACGGCTGCTGGGACCAGCTGGGAACCCTTCCCGGATAAAGATTTCCACGGGCTGGACACAGCGTGCTCCCTGGAACCGGCGTTCTTGTTTGCTGTTGGACCTACACAGAGACCCTGGGATAGGAATCCCCTACAATACAGATAAGCAATCAATAAGACTCTGCAATGTTAAAAGACTGTTTGGTTGCATAGGATAGTATATATACAGGGGTCCCCAGCACACAATAAAGGAATAAAGACAAAATCTGTCAACAAGAGGATCAATTATTGAATGTAATAGCAGCTACAAAATCAGCCCTGGCATAGGGTCTGGAGAGTACATCTTGTGAAGAAAAACAGTACAGAGGAGGGGAAGAAGTGGAACAAGGGGGATGAAACACACAAAAAAAAACCAACAAAAGGAAGGTGAACAACGTACAATACACGTAAAGTTTAAGGCGATAAAAATGTAGGGGGGCTAATCATGCCCGTTCCCACAGACTGAAAACAGCCTATGGTACTTCCCTAGTTTACACATCTTCAACCTAATACCTCTCACCAAATGAATAAGGATGAATAATGAACTAAAGAACCAAAATAGTTGGTCTGTCTATTAGCAATAAGTCTATCCTATAGGTACATGAACATCAATAGTGCTAAAAAATAGCTAGGCATATAGTCTGTCTAAACAGATTAACAATAGTGTACAAATCTGTAAGAGCAACAGTAGAAGCTCACAAGTGACTAGACATATAAACTGTCAGGGTTCTGCTCGCCACAAACCAGGGTCGGACCGCGAGGCTGAGGTGGGGTTGTAAAAGCACCGACCTGAGACCGCGCAGGCTGATCCGGATTGCGCAGTTCGTTGTCAAACGTAGCAGGATCAGGAAAGGAGAAGACAGCGTCGTCGTTGTACAAGCCAGGGTCAGGACAGGAGATATCAGGATAAACATTGTTCAGGCAAGAGTTCGGCAACAGGTAGTCAGGAGAGCCCCGCTTCAGCTTAGGAGCGCGGGGTTGGCCTCTGCGCGAGCGACGACCATGGCCCATGGTACTGGTCACAGGAGATGGTAGGCAGACCAGAATAGCACACCGCTTTGCTGCACGGGTGCACCAGTGCTACAGCGCAAGAGTCCTGAGCGGCTGGGGAATCCTCTGTAACAGCGCAGGAACCAGGACACGGCCTCTCTAGATTAGGGAAAGAGTAGGCCCCAGGAACCAGGAAGCTGAAGATCCACAGGGAAACCTCCGCTACAGTGCAGGAATCAGGAGACTGAAGGGCGCGGGGGATACCTTTGCCTCAGTGCAGGAAAGCAGGAAGCTGAAGAGATAGGGGATACCTTTGCTTCAGCGCAGGAGAACAAGCGGGAGCTTGAAGGAAGCTGAAGGACGCAGGGCGGAACCTCCGTATCAGCATAGGAGAACAAGCAGCTTGAAGGGAGCTGAAGGACGCAGGGCAGAACCTGGTATCAGCATAGGAGAACAAGCGGCTTGAAGGAAGCTGAAGGACGCAGGGCGGAACCTGGTATCAGCATAGGAGAACAAGCGAGGGCTTGTGGCAAAACAGTAGACATCCAGTTAGGACTATGCTCGGCAGGGAGCATTATGGGAAGACAGTACTTAAAGGCCAGCGGGCCAATCCCCGGAGCGGGGTGTGAAGGTACTGCTCCAATGAGTGAATGCAAGTCTAGGTTGCAGTGATAGGCTGCACAGCTGCAATAGATACCAGAGGGAGTGTGTATTGCTTTGGTGAGTGAATCCAGGCTGCAGCAAACATCAGGAGAGGTGCTCCAGGACTGCACATGTCTGCAAGGTAAGGCAACCAGTAAACCGCGGAGCGGATTCCTTACATAAACAGACTGATAACACTGCAAGATCCTGTGCTCAATAGCACCTAACTAATCACTTAAAGCATGGCAAAAAAATGTTTTGCACAGTAAATTGAATAAGCGTCAGGCTGAACAAGAGACAGTGATTAGGACACAGGGACAAATGCCAAGTCAAAAAGAATGTTAGCAATACGAATCCTCTGCTGTGGTGTGACGTCTGTAGCTCTCGTGGGGTAGTCTGCAGTCATCCTAGTGTGTCAGACTACCCCACGAGAGCCACAGACGTCACACCACAGCAGAGGATTCGTATTGCTAACATTCTTTTTGACTTGGCATTTGTCCCTGTGTCCTAATCACTGTCTCTTGTTCAGCCTGACGCTTATTCCATTTACTGTGCAAAACATTTTTTTGCCATGCTTTAAGTGATTAGTTAAGTGCCATTGGACACAGGATCTTGCAGTGTTATCAGTCTGTACATATATGCCTAGTCACTTGTGAGGTTCTACTGTTCTACAAAAAAATTTAAGTTATGGTGGGTGAAAAAGGCAACAATATATATATATTCATATTCTTCAGTATTAGGTGATACCTTTTTTTATTTGGACTAACAATTTATGTCATAGGACAAGCTTTCGAGAGTTTTCCCCTCTTCCTCAGGTCAGCAATACTGATATACAAAGGTTTCTATGACTTAGACAAGGATTGGGGGGGGGGGGGGGGAGGAAGAATAAAGAACAGAGAGACACTGGAAGGGTATAGGGATGGGGGGGGAGCTGAACATCCACAGAAGCACTGAGTTGGAAGAGGATGCTGGGGAGGGGGGGGAGGTATAGGATGGCACAATGGCAGGGAGGATCATTACAACAAATTATGATAGTGTGTAAGAAACCCCATGTCTGCATTAAGTCCACTTGTTTTGGTGTCAAAGAGTCTTATCATTCTGAGCTCAAATGTTTTCCGTTCTTGAGTGCGTTTAAACATTCCATTGAGGATTTTGATTTTTAAATAATTTATGGAATTATCTGGTTGTGAGAAATGATGTCCCACTGGTGAGCAGTATCTTCCTTCTTCGTGGTGGAGTATGGAGTGTCTGTGCATATTCATTCTGCCTTGAAGTTTTTGGCTTTCCCCAATGTAGCATCCTTTGGCACATTTGATGCACTGAATCATATAAACCACGTTCCTGGATGTGCAGCTGTATGATCCTATAAAAATGAGTATTCCATTGTTGTGACTGGCTGCGGGATCTTGGCATATATATTTGCAGAGTTTGCAACGTGCGTTGTTGCACGGTTTTGTGCCATTATCAGTGTCTTTAAGATCATTGTGAAGTTTTCTGTTGACTAATTTCTGTTTGAGGTTTGGTGGTTGCCGGAACGCAAGAATGGGAGGTTTGGGAAAGATTTATTTTAATGTCACATCCTCTTCCAGCATGGGTTGCAGATCTTTGACGCACCCAAGAATGGAAAACATTTGAGCTCAGAATGATAAGACTCTGACACCAAAACAAATGGACTTAATACAGACATGGGGTTTCTCACACACTATCATAATTTGTTGTAATGGTGCTCCCTGCCATTGTGTCATCTTATACCTCCCCCCTCACCCCCAGCATCATCTTCCCCTCTGTGCTGCTGTGTATGTACAGCCCCCCCCACCCCTAATTCTCACCTTACTTATCTCTGTTTTAACACCCTTGAGTGCCTCTCTCTTCTTTATTCTTCCTTTTCTTTTTCAATCCCTGTCTAAATCATAGAAACCTTTGTACACAGTATTGCTGACCTGAGGAAGAGAGGAAAACTCTCGAAAGCTTGTCCTATGACATAAATTGTTAGTCCAAATAAAAATGCTATCACCTAATACTGAAGAACTCATGTATTGTGCACAATCTCAACTGGACTAAAACGGCCATTTCCGTTATATATATATATATATATATATATATATATATATATATATATATATATATATATATATATATATGTAGTGGTGTTCACCTGAACCTCTCTTTCTTGTACCAAGCTGCGAGTGCTGTAGGGACAAGCGACAGGCCAGCTGGCCCTTCAGGAAGGGGGCGTCGAGCAGGCAGCGTTCAGGTGTCACCGAGGCTCTGCGGCGGCCCGACTAGCACAGGGCACCGCCATGATGGATCGTTGCGCATGCGCAGCATAGGTGGGCTGCAGGGAGCTCCTGGAAGGTGGTGCATGCGCAGAGTAAGCACGCGAACGGCTGACCAATAAGGGAAAGGCTATTAGCGGAACCACAACTCCCATGAGCCTCAGTAAGGTCAGAGGGGACTCAGGAGCCAATCGGAAGGATAGATGGCTGGAAGGGAAGCTAGCTGCGAGGACCACGCTAGCTAGTGCGCCCCGGGGAAGCAAGGGGAGAGGAGGTGTGTGTTGCAGGGGGTCAGTGACCCACTGCATAGGCCAGAGATTCCCCGTAGGCCCCAGTGCAGGCCATGAGTCACCACTAGCTTGGGGTACTGCAGGGAACAGCCACAGACAAGGACAGAATATCCCTTTACTGAGAACAGCAGACAGGGACACAGTATCTTCTTGCGCTGCTGTGAGATTGGTGGTTTGGGAGCAAGCTGCTGAACTCAAGTACAGACTCGTGGGAGACTGCGCTGGATCGGCGGATCCTTCGCGAAGCACATTTACTGGCTGCTGGAGCGGTCGGAAGGTATTATAAATAAGTGCACCAACACCGGTACCTGCAGGCGCTGATCCCGCCTTGGGGGAGGGTTCTTTGGGGACACTGAGGGTTGAGTGACCAAGGGACTGGTCCAGTACATTGGACACGGTGTGGGGCACACGCGTGGTGGGAAGAGACATTACTCCAGGTTGGAGGCGGCAAGGCCGCAAGTGTTATATCATTGTATTGCCATATCTGCTTGCAGGGTGATTAGTTATATACATGTGTGTATGTTCATGTTCTGCATTCACTATAGTAAACCGTTATACTATATGGAATATTGTTGTTATTCTTGTCCAGGGGAATCTTACTAATTTGGGGATCCTGGGCAAGTGGAGGCGCTGCCAAATATATATTGTGGCCCCAGGCTCCCAGTTAGCGGAGGCCCAGATCTCGCTGAGCCAAGAGGTATATACAGCATTAGTAGTCTTTCTATGTCCGTAGGAAAGAGGGCTACATATATTTATTTCTTTTAAGATTTTTTTTTAAACATCTGTCTAAATCTGATGCCCAATTGCCAGTTCATATTTTGCACATGTAATTACAATCCTGGCATCATTAGCCTGGGATGTGTGAAAATTACACGGATGCTGCTCTCTTCAGACCTGCACAGGCAGAATCTACCAGACAGTGGGTAAAAAAACTGCTGCCTCAGTTTACATCTCACTGGCTTACAAAATGGTTTATTTGAACTGTTTTTTTTTTTGTGGTGTTCCGTTGAATGCTACTCAGCAAATACAAATGAAGACAGATAGTTTGGTAATCTGCTGCTAAACTGAACTCCTGGGCGAAGGTAATCCTCTGGAATGTAATCAGGTTAATGTCTGTGTGCCCAGATGGCCTGGCTGATTACCTGTTACATGACATTGATTCATGGATAGATAGGTGAAAGACATAAAACTTTGCATCCACTTTTGTGAATATAACGCTCGTCTTTCGGCCAAATTGAAAATGACCAATGACATTCAATTTTCAGCATGTATTCAATAAACTCCAAAGAGTTTTTCAGCTACATTTGTATTTTATTTCCAACCTACAAAGCTGCACAATTGAGCTATGAAGCGGCTAAAATGCCTTCCATTCACTCATACATGAATGTGAAATGCATATAAAAGCTATCAAAGATAATAGATTGTACTTGCCTCCTACATAGTCCTGCTTATCATGAATTCTCGTGACGTTTGAGTGCTTCAGGACACCAGTACTCCAAAATAGAGGCCTTTCGCTTACTTTTGAGGGATTTTATACGTTTTGAATCACACATTTATTGCTGTGTTTTCTTTTGGCTGATCGTAACTCATTTTACACTTTGATTGAATTAGGCAAAAAATATCCGAAGCAGCTGTTTCCGAGTGTACTGCACAAGGCCATCTGTGCTTTGTTTTATCTTTCATTCCCCTTAATGGTCATCGTTTGCTGTCCTTAACGGGGCAGTCCCTCTTTAGTTAAATATTAAATGAAACATGTTTAAAGTTGCAGATACCTCTAGTGTTGTTACTATAAAGGAGTAATCTTCGTAGCAATGAGTATGTCATCACCTCACCTGCGTTTGTGTGTTTCAAGGGAAATGCCACTTGTTCTTTTGTTCTATAGTTCTTTGCCAATGCGGCTATGCATGCAGAGCAAACAAGACAACACCTTAGCTAACAAAACGAACGTCACATTTTTTTTTTGTGGAACAAAGCAAATTCTATGCTTGTGAGAAATTAGTTTTTGGAGACGTTTCCGGGGTTTCTCTTAGTCCTCTATTGTGGACATAAGAATATTCCTGTGCTAGAAGGGCCACGAGGCCTGAGTGTAATGGCCCCTCTGGCACTCCGATCACATGACCACTTCATCCGATGACGGAACGGAAGTTGGGTCATCACCCTTCCATTCCCCATCGGTGCAGATGGAGCACTCATAGGGTTGCCAGGTGTCCGGTATTGAACTGGACTGTCCTGTATTTGGATACTCTGTCCAGTAAAAAATGAGAGGTACTGTAATACTGGAAATGTATGTGTCCGGTATTATCTCCCTGGACATAGTGTCCTGATGCACCTTTCACCATTTAGTCCAGTATTTTTGGAAAAGCCACCTGGCAACCCTAGGCACTCAAAGGGTTGAAAAACCATTCGAGTAAATTGGTGATAGCACTGCGGAAATGCCAATCTCCTGAGATCGAAATCAGTAGGATTTGGGGAACGTGGACCAATAAATGTAATTTTAATGGAAAAGTGAGACTTCAAGGAGACAATCAAAAGCAGTGACACTCACAGAAAATCAGTGACAGCTGACACGTTTGACATTGATATGGTTTTAATGTAGGGATACCAGGTCTGTTTGTGGCACAAAAGCATACATTTCAAAATATTTAGTTTTGTTATAATGCATTTACTGTGAATGATATATTTAATCATTTTACTGCTGGTGGGTCCAGATATACTTAGGATGATCACATGGCCAGTTCATGGTTAGCAGTTTTCCTTCATTACATTGCTTAGGGCTAGATTCACTGTTGGCCGATAAATTAAAAGTTGGACGTTATCACTGTATACCAACAATTGTATTTATTGACCTATACAAAAAAATCCCTATCGCTAACGGTAAAGCAGTGATAATGGACTTTTTAGCACTGCACTATGTTGGCGATATTTTAAACGCTGCATATGCAAATGTGCATGCAAATGAGTTGTTAACCAACTCATATTCACATGCTATTCACTAAACTTTGATACCTGGTAATGTCAGGCTACCTCCAACACAAAGATGATTTGTATCACCTATGCCGGCCTAGCAGTAGGTCTATCTTGTCTATGTTTATAATGCCCAATATAAAGATATGCAAGATGAGTCCAGCTAACCTACAATAGGTTATATTATATAACTTTGTGATATATATGTTGTGCCCAAGCGGGAACGTTGGTTTTTCCACCAGGGGGAGGATGTAGCCGGCCACCCCGTTTACCTCTGCTGCGGGCAGGGGAGCTTCCGGCCTGCACGGGTGCCGCTGGAGCTACGGGAGGACCCGGCTAGATGTAGGGAGTGCTCCGGTGCTTCGGAGCTCCGCGGCGTACCCTGGCAAGCGGGGGCCACCATACTGCATCCTCGCGCATGCGCAGTGCGAGCTGTACGCATGCGCAGTACAGCGGGAGTTGCGGTGGCCATTAGATAGGCTCCGCAAGGGACTACAGATCCCAGCAGCCCCAAGGGCTGTTCACCACATGGGCCGTTATAGCCAATATGGCTCTGGTATATATGCAGAGGGAGAAAGATACATTTGGCGCGCTAAGGACCGCGCGCCAGTCTGAGCAGGGATGTCGACAGAGAAGGTAGTGTCCAGCGAGCAGTGCTCCTCTGGACTAGGCCAGATCTCCCCATAGGTCCCAGCTAGGCCCCGACCCACCTCTGCTTGTGGTTGCTGCAGTGAAGGCCCCAGATAGGGATGCTCCCCTCAGCACTTAGGGGTAGAGTGTTAATGCACTGGTGACGGACACCACGCGGTGTGCGTGGCCTGTGTTCTGGGACCAGACCCAGGCATATCATTATCAGAGACATTAAGAGACACCCTCAAGCTGGAGCTCCCTTGAGGCGGATGCCTCCGGACAGAAGAGAGAGGACCACGTCGTGGGACCACGTTGCGGTTCTGTGGATCCACCATCCAAGTCGGCCTGGTCTGGCCTAAGACCAGGAAGGTACCGAACGTGCACTAACGGCCACACACATGGGGTAGCGCTACTCCAGATACTTTAGGTGGGCCTGACTCTGTGGACACTGGGGTAGTTAGGTGCCCAGGGTGGTGTTACTGTATTGTGGGCCCTGCACTATTTTAATCTGGTCTGTAACTGTTACATACGCCTATAATATATATTATCTCTAACTGTGCATACTATGTCTTGTATATAATGTATACCCTGTTCACTTATGTAACTGTATTTGTAACCATATATTGTCTGTCATCTTTACTCTATGCCCAGGACATACTTGAAAACGAGAGCTAACTCTCAATGTATTACTTCCTGGTAAAACATTTTTATAAATAAATTATTGTATTGTAGAGTTATATGTGTCAGTAAATATAAGCTAGTTATACCAGTGTGTGTATTCTTATTTACTGATTATATTGGTTCCTGTGAGGGGTTATCCTGCAGCGCTAGGATCTCTTCCAGGTGGAGGCGCTGTATCCAGAGAGAACGCAATCCCCCCAGGCTCCCAGTGGTGGAGGATTAGACCTCCTGTACGCTAAACATGTACTCAGTACACGTAGTTCCCTAAATTGCAGGGAAAGGGGGCCACAGAAGCTATGCAGGAGATTGCCAATCTAACCAATGCTAAGGGAAACAAGACTAAGTACCTCCCCAGTGTAGGAGTGAGCTACCAGGTGAAGAAGCAAAGTGTAACCATATTGTTTGATACCCGTTAATGTCTGACTGGAAGTCTGTCTGTTCTATGGCGAGCATTATGAACGGCTGTGAATAAAGCTCTTGTTTGTAGTATGACATTTTCTGGCACCCGTCATTATTCTATTCGCTTATCCACGCCCAGCCTGCACGGGCCCAGCACCCTCAAAAGTTATGAGAAACTGAGCATAGTCTTGTATATAATCAACTCGATGTAAACTGCTTTAGAGCCGGGTAAGGAGGGTTACATATAACGTATTTATAACATATATATAAAGACAAAAAATCCCATGCTCTACATTTTATTTCAAAAGTAAGTGTAGCATGGCCAGTCGAGACTGCCTCTCTACCCCCTGTCACGTAAGCCCTTAGTAGCTACAGGCTGAGACAGGTTATCCTGTGGGCATTGACTCTCCCTCATTCTGAATTCCTGAGTGACTGAAGTGGTGGTGACATAGGAATCTGTGTGCAGCCTATCATGGTGCAGATCCTGTGCCCTCCACTTCTGAGTCTCAGTGAGGAAGTGACCAAATTACAGAGGAAGCTCAGCCCGTTAGAGGGGTGAGACCTTCATTCCAGCTCCCACCCTCCTGGGGTGAGGAAGCGCAAGAGGTTGAGCTCCCGGCTGGGAGTGAGACAGGCCAGTCAGTCCCTCATGGGCTGGCTGGCTAAGAGAGATTAAGGCCTCAAGACTACCAGAGAGCCTAGCACCATCCAGAGGCCTGGAACCCTCTGTCACCTATCTGCATCCGCTGTATAACATCTGCAGTGACTGCAACAATAAAGCATCCCTTTTCATATATCCCTGCCTGAGTTTACAGTCTCTTGGGCGGGGGTGTGGAAGAAGTCTGTTTTGGTGGGGACTGTCTCTGATAATACTGGAGCCCACTGAAGCTGGAGGCGCTGACACCATGAGCGAAGTCTGAATTCACCAAAAGCCTGTCCTCTTCCCCACACTATCGCGGACCACTCAGCTCTCCTGGACCTTCACAGGTATTACCGCACCACAAACACCTGTAGCAGCAGCAACATCTCCCAGAGGGGGGGGGGGTGTGAGGGGGGGAACAGTGTTACCTAAGGCTGCTATTTCATTGCTGATAACAGGTGATTAACATGGATGTGTGAAGTATTATAGAAGAAACATTTCTACCAGCACTAAAGGGTGCAATCCCACGTAGCAAGCCAAAAAATAACCTTTTGTAAACAATTGAACAATCTAATTGACTTCCTTAAACTAATCCAATCATACCAAAGGAAAATGTTTTGTTTCTTTTGTTTCTCTGAAATGAAAGAGAAATTGCATTGCTCAGGTGCCTCCGAATAGGGAAAAATTTGTCAGTAGAATTTTTTCTTTACCCTTAGCCTAACCCTTTTCTTATCAGAGAGCCAATAAAGATAAGGGGGGGGGGGAGACTCTGGCTGTGCAATCTCTTGCTGAACACCAAGTGACATCAAACAAAAGGGAGCAGCCAGAGGAAATGAAACCCATCCCAAGTTTCAGCTCACCACGTTTACACGATTTGTTTTATCTAATATTGATTTTTTTTACAGCATTGGAACTGGGGGAGGAACTTAACAGAAGAGACAAATGATGCCCGCAGAACCTAGGTAATGAAATGGTGGTATGGGGTAGGTGCACTAGGGGAAAATGCAATATCGTAGGTGGAAGTGGTCCTGTCGACAGATGATCTCCTAGATGAGATGACAGGAAAGCCCCAGTAGCATGCACTCATACACCAAAGGCATGTATTATACTAAGCACAGGCGCACACAACGTTGCGCATGCATATGGCGCACGCGTTTGGTGCCTATAGGATGACGCGCAAGGCAAGGAGGCGTGGCCACGACGTCACAATGGTAGGCCTCACTGTGATTCGCTCACAGTATAACGTGGCACGGCAGTCGCTCGAAAATACAAATGTCTTTGTATTTCCACAAAGCTGCCGCTCCAACGCTGTCTGCCATGTGCGCGTCGGCAGTGAATACACTGTCGTAGGAAGACAGGTATTTTTCATTGCCGTGCACATGCGCTTAGTATAATACATGCCTAAGGAGTAACAATAATGTGGTCAATGATAGATAGGTTGGGTTGAAGATAGAGCCTAAGGGGTGACGTCGTATAGTCAGGTAAAGTACATCATAGTATAATAGCTGTTTAGAGGATGGCACATAGAAAGTCAGATAATATCTGATATTAATTATAATACTAAAATGAAAATGTAACTTCGTTTTTTTTTTATTGCTGCTATATCAAACTGCTATATTGAACATTTTGTCATGACCCTACCTCACGGTCGGATGTTTGTGTTATCACGGTATTCAGAAAGAGTTATCGCAAGCCAGATAACTGACTGATAATGCTGCCTTAATACACAGAGCCACCTGTCCCCAATGCGGTTCTTCAGTGACTTGTCAGGCGTCCAGCACCAGCAGGATTTGGAGGCGTTTGCCATCCCGTCGGGTTCGCTGCCATCTTCTTCAAGTTCAGCAAGATTTAGTTCGCCAGTGGAGGAGACAGGCAAACCATCTAATTCTTTCTTATGAGCCTGAAGGACGAGCTGTGTCAGTCGAAGCAGGGAAAGACACGATTAGACTAACACGTAGCGGTGGGAGAGAAAGTAACACGTATAGGGACCCTATCCTGGTGACTGATGTAGTGCAGACTGTTGGTAAATCCTTAAACTACAGATATTTTATACAGCTATCCCCTGAGGAAGTGACCAATAGCGTCACGAAACGCGTAGGGAGGAGCCTACCTGTGTTGCCGACCGGTGTGTAGTGAGCCTTGCAGTGACGTCATCAGTGTGGGCGCTGGGACACGCGATTGCGACAGCGAGAACGATTGTCTACCAAACACTGCTACAAGCTGAGGCTCCGTTTGGACATGCTGCGGTCGGCATCAGTGTTTTGTTTTTAGCAGGACACATTGTAAGTGTGATTGGCTGTTTTGTTATTTTTATATTAAAGTCTTGCAGTTCTGCACCATCCCTTTCCTCTTTGTTTATCTCCTTGGGAAATCGATCTGGTGTTGAGTGTGGGAGCCTATGTGATTTGAATCCAGCTGCGGCACCACGTGGGGCTCGTGGAGCATCAGGAGATAAGTCGTTGGCTCAAGCAAAGCTTTTTGTCAGATATATTGATATAGGATTTCAATGGGTTGTTTGTTACATGGCTAGCGAGGTCTAGATGTAATGGGCCCTATTCAATATGTTGTAAAGCTACTTCTCGATATCAGTGAAGCTGAAATAAAAGGAACCAAGAGCTTCCCTAACCTGACAAAAAGCTTCACTGATTATTGAATAGACTTGCTCAGTCTTCATAACATGTTGAACTTTTTGAAACACTGTTCCTTAAATTCGCAGTCCAATGAGTTGAACTCCTATAAGGTTAGTATCCTGCTCCCCGCCCCCCCCTTTTTTTAATTGTTAAAAAAAATCATTGTTTTCTTAATCTAGATTCTGAGGTTACCATGGTAAAGTCAATTTTGGCTTTATTTGTGTTAAATAAATCATGACACGGTGTAATATGTCATGTGTTGTTGTTCATCTGAGGTTGTATTTACTTAATTTTAGTCTGCTAAGGAACAGATGATTGTTATTATTTCCTGATATGTAAAACCATGGAATTCAGTGAGGGTGTACTTCCTTTTTCACACAACTGTAACTAGAAGGGGGTTGTGACGGAAGGGGTAGCTGGCTGACCTAATAAAGAGAAATCCCAGCTAGTTACCCCTAAAAACCGTATAACTTGGCTGGCTAAGTAATGTATATTTCAGCCCAATGTATGTAATGTCTGGGGAAGTACAGGGAATGTGGGCTAGCTGTGTGTAATTCTAATTACTGTCTTTTACATAAATACCTTATGTCTGTATTTATTCCTGTGTTAGCAATTCCCCCAAGCTTAGATACTTGGTATTGTGTGGTGATGAAATTAACATGTCAGCCCTGCAAATGCAAATTATGTTATGTGCCTGTTCCTATCATTTCTATGGAGGGAGTTTCTGTAATCCATTTAGCTGAGCTGTTCCATAGAAAATATATGATCAGGACAAAGGTAGGGGACTCGTTAATAGAATCAGATACCAGGTCTGAGCCCCAGGCATTGTTACTCTTGCCTGGCTGCCCTTGCTCAATGTTAAAGGATAGCCACCAAGGGATATATAAGAGGCACTGCTGATGAGAGCACTAGTGGTTGTAGGGGAATGACCCCCGTATTGTCCGGTGCTTCTAAAGTTCCAAAGGTAAAACTGGGTGTATTATAGTAGCAGTCTCTGACACGTGAAGTGTAAGGATGGCCACTACACGAGCATGAGGATCCTGTGTGAGGGGAACCAGCAACCAGAGCATACGGCAGGATAAAGGATGAAGGATAAAGCCTGGGTGGGGGGCTGTTGTGCAGGGGATAGTTAGAGTCAGGGAGAGAGGCAACCAAAAGGCTACCCCTCCCGTGTACTCACGGTATTATCACCTGCTGCCCTGACCCAACCCGGTGTGATCACTGCCCGTGCCTAGCTGGTCCCGTCTCCTCGGGCGTTGCGCTGGTGTGTGACGTCATCTCCGAGGTCCGACAGCTATGCTGTGGAGAGGTGAAACAAGCGCTGCCAAATCGGCGATCCTGAGAAGCCCCGAAGCGGTTGCTAGGGGTGGATCCAAACGCCGTCGTCAGGATAGGGGAATGAAGACCAGCTCCCAGCTCCGTGTGATGGCCTGCGTGCTCCACCAAAAGTTAAAGTGAAAATAGTTCGTAGTGTATAGATGGTCACTGCAGCAGGAATTCAACCGGAAACATGAATAATTAAAATCAGCTTTATTAAACTAGAATGCTGCGCATCACAGAGGACCACTCTGACGCGTTTCGTTCCTGTGTGGAACTTTATCAAAGCGTAATGGTCTCTCACACAGAAGTCAAATATATACACAGATTCTTATCCTGATTGGTTAACATATAATTGTAAAAAGGCAGTTGCAATCAGTGAATCGTATAATTGGTATTGGGAAAACCCTATACAGACAACAGTGTGTATGATAGAACAACAACATGATTAAAAGATGTCAAATAAACAATACAAAGTTACATATAGCTTAAAATCACAAACAGTGAATTGCAGCATCTATGATATAAAAATATATACCATATAAAGTATAAAAATGAATAAAGTTTCAAAGAATCATTGAGTCATTATAACTCTGTGGAGAATGACATAATATTCATGAAAATAACTGCATAAAGTGGGTACAAAAAGTGCCCAATGTAAAGATAAATGCAACTATATAATAATTGTAACTCATGGAGAGATATACAAATTTATGTATCCAATTATGCATTATACTGTAACGTGTAGAAAAAATGCATGGAAAAAATGCATGAGGTGCATATAGACACACACTCCCAAAACTCCCCATCAAGTTAACCCATGAGGAAGTGTTTTAACTCCCAGTCCACGTTCATACCGTGGGGATGGAGAGTTCTGAGAGTGTATATCCAATACATCTCTCTTCTGTTAAGTGCATTTTCCCTGTTACCACCTCTAGGATGACATGGTATATGTTCTATGGCCCTAAATGTGAAATAATTAAGATTGCCAGCAGAACATGTAGAAAAATGTCTGGATACCGGATGATTCAGATCTCTTTTTCTGATCAATCGGACATGCTCTGCAATCCTGGTTTTAAGGGGTCTAATAGTGCGCCCCACATATTTAAGACCACAGGCACATTCTAGAGCATATACAACATGGGTAATATTGCAATTGAGAAACGTTTATATGTAATATTTATTACGATCTTCATTATATACGATGTATCTTGTCTGTGCTGCATATTTGCACATGGAACAATGACCACATTTAAAAAAACCTTTTGGTATGCTTTTAACATTGGTAACATTGGAACCAGATTGAACCATACTGGGAGACAAGTGAAAGGATAGTGTTTTGGCTTTGCGATAAGCAAATTTGGGGCCATTTTTCACAATATCACGGATGTCATTATCCAGTGATAGCGTGTGCCAATGTTTGGCAATGATGTTACAAATCTGTTGTGACTGACTATTAAATGTGCTTATAAACATTGGATTGTTCACATTTTTGGATTTATTCTTCACAGTTTTGATTTTGCAAGTCCTTGCCCTTTTTTGTATTAATGTACTTCTGTCTACAGAATCAGCCCTGTTGAATGCAGCAGTGATGTCCTGAATAGAATAACCCCTTTCTATGAATCTATCGGACATTTCTCTGGCCCTCAGTAGAAAAACCTCATGATCAGAGCAAATTCGCTTTAACCTCAAAAATTGGGCCCCTGGAATGTTTTTGATCAAAGATCGTGGGTGGCAACTCTGAGCCTTTAGAAGTGTATTTCTGGAGTTTTCTTTTCTGTATATGTCTGTTTGAATGGACATATCATTGCCAACATACAGGAGTAAGTCAAGAAAGTGAATGTGATTGATGTTGTGTTGATACGTAAATTTAAGATTATAATTGTTTGTACTAAGGTGATCAATAAAAGAAAGAAGTGAATGATCATCCCCCTTCCAAATGAAAATCAGGTCATCAATGTATCGCCCAAAGTAAACGATATTTTGACGAAATAAATTGTGACTGTGATAAATAAATTGTGACTCCCAAAAACCCATAAACAAATTAGCATATGATGGTGCGAAACTCGTGCCCATAGCGGTGCCTAGTGTCTGTAAATAAAAATGTGAATCAAATAGAAAATAATTGTGCGTGAGTAAAAATGAAATCGATTCCAGTAAAAAAGTGCAATGTGTTATAGATAAAGTAGATAAATCCAAAAAGTGCTTAATGGCAGCAAGGCCGTGCTGGTGCTCAATAATGGAATACAGGGAGGTCACATCCATGGTGACCCACCTGTATTCCTTGTGCCAAGTGATATCCTGCATGCTGGCAATGAAATCCGTGGTGTCCCTGATGAACGATGGCAATTCAAAAACAAGGGGTTGCAAAAACCTGTCCACATACCGCGATAACCCATTTCCCAAAGATCCAATGCTCGCCACTATGGGACGGCCAGGAGGGTCGACCAGTGATTTATGGATCTTTGGGAGATGGTGAAATATCGGAATCACGGGATGTGGACAGGAAAGAAAATCAAATTCTTTTTTACTAATAACATTAAGGATTCGACCCATATGTAACAACTCCATCAATTCATGATGATACAGAGATGTAGGATTGCTCTTTAGAGGTCTGTACGTAGTACCATCTTTCAATTGTCTCATTGCTTCACTGAAGTATTGGTTTTTAGACATTATAACTAGAGCACCCCCTTTATCGGCACTCTTGATAACCAAATCATGCTCTTTCTTAATGCATTCAATTTCTTTAATTTCAGTGTAAGTTAAGTTCCCTT
The DNA here is from genome assembly GCF_040206685.1 of Ascaphus truei. Lineage (NCBI taxonomy): Eukaryota > Metazoa > Chordata > Amphibia > Anura > Ascaphidae > Ascaphus > Ascaphus truei. The sequence goes on along the minus strand of NC_134488.1, from coordinate 104,643,527 downwards.
TAGTAACATTAGAGCAAGAGAACCCATTAGATAATATACGCAAATCACGTTCAACTAGATGTTCAAATGTGGCGATAGAAGGACCCCTATTGGAATTGGGGCAAAATAGAGACTTCGGGCGGTAACCCGAGTCTTCATTACCAAAAAAGGGTTGAGTGTGTGTCATCAAGGGTTCACCTTGCAATTCCAATAGGGAGTCCATGTCCGATAATACATAATTCTCATAAAAGTTCATTGGTGGCGGATCCCCAAAATTCAAAGAACTATTGGGGTCAATTGGTTCCTCTGGTCTGTGTGTATTATCCAGACTATTTTTTGCAGAGAAAATCTTTTTTAGAGTCAACTTTCGTGTGAACTTTTGAGAACTGATGAGAGCACTAGTCCATTTGAGAGACACTTAGGGAAGGAGCGTAGAGTTTGACTGTGACCAGCTGGAGATACAGGTCAGAGTGGCAGCTGTGTGTTCAGCACGCTGATATCCTGAAGCAGAGAAGCGGACAGGGTAAACCCATTTAAAGCGGGTCTCTACACCAGGGGTGAGCAAACTTTTATGCCGAGCCCCCCTTTTCATCCATGAAATTTCTCGGGCCCCCCCTGCATGATGTAATCAAGATCACATGAAAAAAAAAACCTTTATTAAACGGTATACAATGTAAATACAAATATGTTTAAATACTTACATTTTTCAACAGCTCGCGCTGGCAAAATTAGGCTGCGTCAACGCTGCCGCTGAGAGCGGTGACATCACCAACTCTCCAAGCATGAGCACAGGGTGTCCTGCATAATTTTGCAAGCACGAGCTGGGGGCGTGGATCGGGGCTATTTGTGTGTGTTTGTGTGTGGCTGTGTGTGTGTGTGTGTGGCTGTGTGTGCGTATTGACTGCTGCTGAGCGCGCTTCAAAGTCAATTTTGTTTGTCTCCACAAGCGCCAAGCTTGGGAGAGCGTACGTGCACAAAGGCAATACTTTTTGGGGGGCATTCATCCACCTCTTTGCTACCTCCTTTCCCTCTCTCCCCCCCCCCTATATTTTCCTGCTCCCTTTTCTCCTTCTCCCATTTGCTTTTTTATTCTCCCTGCTCTTTGGCTTGCTGTCCTCAGTGTCATCCAAACTCCTACCTACAGTATTATTTATTTATTTCCGTTTTCAATGTTGTGTTTTCACTTTTTTTTTAAAATTATTTCTGTACATTCATAGTATGATTTATATAGTGGCAGCCTACCCTTTCACTTTCAGGGGATCGCAGCGAAGCAGGCTCCAGCGGAGGAGAGCAGGACCACCTGCTATTGCAGGGCAGACACCGGAAGGAGGGGCGTTTGACATCACAGCGCTGGGGCACACACACACCATCACGTGGCCGCCACCTGCACTATCCTATCCTGTTCGGCTGCCCACACACAGCTTCTTCGCCTGCCCGTGCACAGCTTCTTCGCCTGCCCGCACGCACACAGCTTCTTCGCCTGCCCGCCCACGAACAGCATCTTCGCCTGCCCGCCCGTGCACAGCTTATTTGCCTGCCCGCACACAGCTTCTTTGCTTGCCCACCCATGCACAGCTTCTTCGCTTGCACACCCGCGCACAGCTTCTTCACCTGCCTGCCCGCGCATAGCTTCTTGGCTGCCCGCGCATCGCTTTTTCGCCCTCCCGCGCACAGCGTCTGCCGGCCTGCACACACCAGGTTTTGCTTCACGCTGCCTGCGCTCCCCTAAATAATCTTGCACTCCCCCCAGTTTGTGCACCACTGCATTCAATCATAACACCCCACACACACAATCACAACACACACAGACACAACACACACTCAAATCACAACACACACACAGATAACACACACTCAATCACAACACACACAACACACTCAATCACAATACACACACACACTCAATCACAACACAGACACATACACAAAACACACTCAATCACAACCAACTCAGACACAACACACACTCAATCACAACACACACACACTCAATCACAACACACACACATACACTCAATCACAACACACACACACCACAAACACACACAGTTATATTAGCAACCTCAAATGTTTTGCTCAAGTGGCAGAAGAATATCACATATCTCGGGGTAAGGATTACTAACTCATTTTCAACACTATATTAAGCCAATTGCTTCACAAAGCAAAACAAATTGTGTGTGTGCTGAGCACGCGCATTTTAAGTGAAACTTCTTCGTCTTCTGTCACTGTTTTGCCACAGAAATTGTATTTGTGATGGTAATTTATTTAATTAAAAATCAAAACACAATTTCAGTGACGCCGCTAAGGAAGTTTCACTTCAAAAAGTACATCTTTCAAAGTCTAAAAAAAACACCTTGAGTCGTGGTTGTAATATTCTATTTCATGGTAGGGCAGGATTTCTGCTCTCAAAATGTCCATACTTCCAAAAATGTGATATCTATTTAGGGTGATACCGATACCAGTTAAAATAAGGATAAAGAAAGCCTGCAAAGAAATGTGTTTGATTTTGTCTGGAAGGGAAAAGGCCCAAGAATCTCCCATAAAGTCCTGATTCGACAAAGAGCCGAGGGAGGGCTGGCTGTGCCTTGCCTCCAAACTTGTTATTATGCCTCCAGATAGCATATTCTCGCGCACCTGGATTCGATGGGTAGATATAGAAAATCACTATTCAAGCCCACTAGATACTACATCAATGATGTGGGTAATATTTAAAAAAAATCTAGATTAACACTTTACCGACAATAGCCCACTCTGAGAATCTGGAATAAAGTAGGCCAATATAGGGGTATAACAACAGGTTATACAAGCATGCTACCAATACTAGACAACCCACATCCCCCCCTCCCAGGCTTCAAGAATAAGCAACTTACGTGGCGGGACAGATTTAATGGTAGGCCCTAAAATGAGAAAAAAGGTTAAACCGGCGCCAAAGGGGGGTAAATACCAGACCAGTGGAGGGTGTGACAGTCCAAATACAGTCCTTGGGATGCTGAATAGTGATGATTTTCAACTCAGCAGTGCATATGTGGAAAAAGAAAAGAAAAGAAAAAGATAATGGTGCAGTAAATCAACACAGGGGGGGGGGGGGGGGAAGATGCACAGATAATGACAATCAACAAACTGGACATACAAACATGAAACGATAGCACGGCCTAAATATTAATAAAAAGCAATTTATTGATGTGGAAAGTGCATGAACCGCATCCGGAGGGGTAAAATTACAACCCTACTCACAGAATGCTGGAAGGGTACAGGCAATGATCTGGTGCGTGCAGCTGGGCTCTCAAGATGGCGACCGGAGCACTTGGGCTGGCGTCTACACGTGACTGGGATGCCAGGCTGGTGACTCAGATGACGGGACCTCTGGGCGGACGTGACGTCACCTCCGTTGTAATTTCTCCACCGGCTCACAGGTCTCCAGTCCTCCAGTCCTCCTCAGCAGCCGCAATGTCGCCGCACCTCGGTTTAAAACACTTTTCGGAGACTGCAGATTTCTCCTTTGGAACTGCAGACTTCTTCCACACAGTGAAACACTCTAAAAACTTGGAACTTCCCAACGCGTTTCGTACGCATGCGCGTACTTTTTCAAGGGATGTGCTTGTCTAATAGTCAAGCACATCCCTTGAAAAAGTACGCGCATGCGTACGAAACGCGTTGGGAAGTTCCAAGTTTTTAGAGTGTTTCACTGTGTGGAAGAAGTCTGCAGTTCCAAAGGAGAAATCTGCAGTCTCCGAAAAGTGTTTTAAACCGAGGTGCGGCGACATTGCGGCTGCTGAGGAGGACTGGAGGACTGGAGACCTGTGAGCCGGTGGAGAAATTACAACGGAGGTGACGTCACGTCCGCCCAGAGGTCCCGTCATCTGAGTCACCAGCCTGGCATCCCAGTCACGTGTAGACGCCAGCCCAAGTGCTCCGGTCGCCATCTTGAGAGCCCAGCTGCACGCACCAGATCATTGCCTGTACCCTTCCAGCATTCTGTGAGTAGGGTTGTAATTTTACCCCTCCGGATGCGGTTCATGCACTTTCCACATCAATAAATTGCTTTTTATTAATATTTAGGCCGTGCTATCGTTTCATGTTTGTATGTCCAGTTTGTTGATTGTCATTATCTGTGCATCTTCCCCCCCCCCCCCCTGTGTTGATTTACTGCACCATTATCTTTTTCTTTTCTTTTCTTTTTCCACATATGCACTGCTGAGTTGAAAATCATCACTATTCAGCATCCCAAGGACTGTATTTGGACTGTCACACCCTCCACTGGTCTGGTATTTACCCCCCTTTGGCGCCGGTTTAACCTTTTTTCTCATTTGCTTCCCTGACTGGTTGTACTACCAGTCATCCACCTGGCTGCCTGAACATTTATTTAATTTCAATCAATATTATTAGCGCTGTTTTGCACCTTATCTTTTTTCTGAGGCCCTAAAATGACATCATGTGTATGTCTGAAGGAATCATCTCAAATACCTGACAGCGAGTTTAAGATATGCACAAATGAGACATTCCCTCACAAGTCAGTATAGTACGAGTCCACCACGACGACAAAGTACACAATTTGAGAGAACGTGCATATCAAACCCATTAGAAAAAGGCCTAATCGCGTCACTTTATCCGGATCTACTTACTACAACAAAGGATAAAGAGCCACTTCACATAAGAAAAAAAGTGTGTGTGTGCCGAGCACGCGCATTTTAAGTGAAACCTCTTTGTCACTGTTTTTTCACAGAAATTGTATTTGTGATGGTGATGTTTTTAATTAAAAATCAAAACCCAATTTCAGTGAGAAAACGCAAAGAAGTTTGACTTAGAACGCGTGAACTCGGCACCCCCTGTTTTAGCTATTTGCACGTCTATATTTATACCAACTGTGAATTCCTCGTGTTTGTGTGTGTGCGTGTGTCTCTGCGTGACTCTGCGTGTGAGTGCATGCATGTCTCTGCACGTGATTGTGTGTGTGTGCGAATGTGTGTGTGTGCATGTGCCTCTGTGCCTGAATGTGTGCGTGCGTCTATGTGCGCACGTGCATATCTGTGCGCGCGTCTCAGTACATCTCTGTGCGCGCATGAGCGTCTCTGTGCGCGTGCGTGACTGTGTGTGTGTGAGAGACTGTGTGTTACTGTCTAGCATTGGGAAGGGTTGTGCCAGTTGAGAAGGGAGGGGGCCCACCTGTGCAGCAAAGAGTTTGGTGTGGGCCAGACATAGGAAGGGGTCCAGGCGGCTGATCATAGAAGTTGTGCCTGAGTTCTTAGGTCCTGCGCATGCGCATGGCGCTGGGTGGTCCTGCGCGCCTTGCTGAGCGGTCACACCCATGGCACCTTGCGCGCCGTTCCAGCGCCTGTGGAGGGGAAGATGAATATGGGCTTCTGCGCATGCGCGGCAAGCGCAGTGCGGTTTACAACCTCCTCTTCTGCGCATGAGCTGCCTACAATCTCCGTGTGCCCTAGAAGGTCGTTATGTGAATGCGCGTGACCATCAATAGCGTGACGTCACTTCTGTCACGGTTTTTTGTTACAACACGAGATTTTTCCCATCAAAACTGTAGGTGCCAGCAAAGAAGTTTAACTTAAAAAGGGAGCAAGCTATAAGTGAATAATTAGAGCTGAAGGATTCAGGTCAGATATATGGAACACGATCCCCCCAAATATCAATACACAGATACAAGAAAATAGCTATAAACAGTTATATAGGTGGCATGTGACCTCTTTTAGGATACATAAATACAACAAGCAACACTCACTGGGGCTGTGGCCAGATAGGCACCATGTACCACATTTGGTGGGAATGTCCTACAATTAGAAAATGATGGGATGACGTGTTTAACCACATCAGTGTAACATTAGGTTTTCAGGGGCCACCCTCACCATGGGTTGCCACGCTAATACAAGAAAACCTGATACCATCACTTTCAAACAAAGCAAGCTAATAAGCCACATCATTTCAGCGACGAGATGTGTTGTTGCAGCCGCCTGGCTCGGTCCCAGCCCTAAACTATCCTCACTAATAGAGAAAATACGGAACGTATTAAGTTTGAAGAAACGGCACAGCTCAACGACACTACTGATTCGCTAGGATCTGGGGGCCGTGGCTGGAAAAACAGATCTACTGAGAGGATACCATTTGTAAGACAGTTTCTGTGAACAAGACAGATGTATCATGAACCTACCTATCTCTATTTCTGTACCCCAACTTATCTCCCTGGTGTTGATTAACCTAATGCCCTCAAACCCTCTACCCCTCATTCCCACTGTTATGTATGACCCAGCAGTTTTAGTTAAACCAAGACAAGAAGATAGAACAAGGGTACAAAATAAAGATTTAATAAAAGTATTAAAAAGGAGCAATGCACGCAGCCAATTCAAAAAGAAATAAAGTCAAACGTAGGGTCGAAGCAGGAGGGCTCCGGCACTGAACCCCATTATTGTCAGCTCTGGGGACCCCCTGCTTCCAGAGATACAGATCTCCTTAAAGGGGGTGCATGTATCTCCTGCAAGTTTAAAGCTCCCATGTCACGGCTTCCTATTTGCTCACAGGTCGAGGGAGATTTGAAAAGCGGACATTACGTGAGCTCTGCTAGCCGAGCGGAGGGCTACTAGCACCCCCTATGGAGGTATCTCCAGAAGCACAGGGTCCCCGGAGCGGAAATTAATGGAGTTCAGCTCCAGAGACTCCCTGCTTCAATTCCTATGTTGGGGGGAAAAAAAGCTGTGTGTGCTGTGCACGCGCATAGTAAGTGAAACTTCTTTGTGTGTTGTCAGCAACCTATAAAGTAACAATAATATTGTTACTGCTTAGAGCAGGGATGCGCAAACTTTTTTCCTTGCGCCCCCCTGCCGGCGGTCCCCTCACTCCCGCGCCCCCCCCAACCCCAACTTACCCGCGCTCCGGCGTAATGGCGTCACGTTGCCATAGCAACGTGACGTCACATGACCTTGCAGCGTCATTTTGACGCCGCATTGCCATGGCGACGCAGGGAGGAAGCTGCCGGAGCCACGGTAAGTTAGGTTTACAGAGGCCCTCCAGCTCCCCTGGCACTTAATTTAAGTGCCTTCGGGAAGCGCGCGGGGCCTCTGTAAACCCCGTGCCCCCCGTCGGCAGTCTCGCGCCCCCCCTGGGGGTCGCTCCCCCCAGTTTGCGCACCGCTGGCTTAGAGCATGAGTAAATTTGATTGGCGGGTCATGTTTATTGGCAGCAGTGCAGTGGCAGCAGTACCGGCATCATGGATGTTGAGCGGGTGGGGGAGCTAACAGGGGTGGGGGGAATAGGCACATCATTCAGGGGCGGTGTTCGGCGCATCACTGGGGTGTGTGTGTCAGTCAGTGTGTGTGTCAGAGTGTGTGCGTGCGTCAGAGTGTGCGTGTGTGCGTCAGAGTGTGCGTGCGTGCGTGTGTCAGTGTGTGCATGTTAGTGTGCGCGTCAATGTGTGCGTCAGTCGGTGTGTATGTCAGTCAGTGTGTGTGTCAGTCAGTATGTGTGTGTCAGTCAGTGTATCCGTGTCTCTCTGTGTGTGATGTGTATGTCTCTCTGTCTGTGTCCTGCCCCCTCTCTCCTGACTCCCCCCAGCACGCTTGTCCGGCCCCCAGCACCCTTGTCCTCCCCCCACCACCCTTGTCCTGCCCCCAGCACCCTTGTCCTCCCCAGAACCCTTGTCCTGCCCCCAGCACCCTTGTCCTGCCCCCAGCACTCTTTTCCTCCCCAGCACCTTTGTCCTGCCCCCCAGCACCCTTGTCCTGCCCCTCAGCACCCTTGTCCTCCCCCCAGCACCCTTTCCCTGCCCCCAGCACCATTGTCCTCCCCCCAGTCCCTTTCAGCAGCCCTCCCCCCCCCCCATTCCATTCCTACTAGATCACGGCATGGAGGCAGTGGTGGCGGGGGGGTTTGGGTTCCCTCGTTCTCTATGTGTCTTGGCCTGTCTCCGCCCCCCCCTCCCGCGTGCTGTGCTGTCGTGTCATCGTTCGATCGGGGAGGGGACGGCTGAATCTCCGCTCTCGGCGCTGCTTCCTCTTCAGCCTCCGACGCTGCTATGAGGGGCGGGTGACTCTGCACATGCGCTGCCTCGCATCAATGGCCGATTGTGCGCATGCTCGCACAGATAGCTTCCTAGCCTGAGGGACCCGGCGGTCACATCTGCTCATGCGCATCAATCGCCCATGTCTGTGCGGAAGTGTGGGGGGAATGGCGGTCGTTAGGAGCGGCGCCGGCAACTATCACCGCCGCACGTCACAGCAGGCGTGTGGGGAGAGCGGAAGGGGAGGGGGGAGAGGGGCGGGTGAGCCGTGACGTCACTTCCGTTTCACATTTCGTCTCCCATCTCTCCAGTTTTGTCCCATCATAACTAGGTGCCACTAAAGAAGTTTCACTTCAAAAAATCGCTCACTTGGATTGCCTCTTTTAGAGAAAATAAAAGATGGTATTGTTTTGTGATTGGTTCCCCTTCTCCCCTTTTCTATCGCTGCTACCTATAAAACCCAATATAAAGGACGTTGAAAATAAATAAACCAATCCAGAGGCTCCATTTTAAAAAATGATTACGCAGGAGGCCCCTAGAGCTCAACGGTGTTAATTTCAGCTCCAGGGACCCCCTTCCTTCCCGAGATACTCACCTCCATAGGTTCATAAATTACACGCAGCCTGCGGGCCAATAGGAAGCCGCGGTGGATGACGTTGCGACTTCCTGTTGGCACTTGTGCAGTAGGACAGCGTTTCCCAAATGATGGGTCGCGACCCGGCACCGGGCCACGGCACCAAAATTGCTGGGTCGCAGCGAGGCTGGCCGCGCGGTGTCTCCCCCCCCCCCCCCGCTCAAGTTAAAAAAATGGTGGCGATTCCCCCCGCGGTCCCGCGCGCATGTGCAGGGCAAGCAGGGCCCGCTCCCTTCCTCCCCCCCGCTCAAGTTAAAAAAATGGCGGCGATTCCCCCCGCGGTCCCGTGCAGGGCCCGCTCCCTTCCTCCCCCCCACTCCCAACGTGGGACGGAGGAGGAAGTACAAGCTCCCCCCGCGGTCAGCTTCCCGAGCTCACCTCCCATGGCTCCCCCTCCGAGCCCATCTCCCGTGCCCCCAAGCCCACCTCCCGTCCTGGGCAGCAGGGGATATCGGGGGCAGCAGGGGAAAGCGTCCGGCGGCAAGGTAAGTCACCCCACCCAGTCACTGTCACCCAGTGACTCTCTCCCACCCAGTCACTGTCTCCCACCCAAGTGTCCCTGGCCCCCTCCTCCCACCCAGTCCCTGGCCCCCTCCTAAGTCCCTGGCCCCCTCCTCCCACCCAGTCCCTTGCCCCCTCCTCCCACCCACCCAGTCCCTGGCCCCCTCCTCCCAAGGTCCCTGTCCCTCTCCTCCCACCCACCCACCCAGTCCCTGTCCCTCTCCTCCCACCCACCTAGTCCCTGTCCCTCTCCAGAGTCCCTGTCCCTCTCCTCCCAAGGTCCCTGGACCCCTCCTAAGTCTCTGGCCCCCTCCTCCCACCCACCCACCCAGTCCCTGGCCCCCTCCTCCCACCCACCCAGTCCCTGGCCCCCTCCTCCCACCCACCCAGTCCCTGGCCCCCTCCTCCCACCCACCCACCCACCCAGTCCCTGGCCCCCTCCTCCCACCCACCCACCCAGTCCCTGGCCCCCTCCTCCCACCCACCCACCCAGTCCCTGGCCCCCTCCTCCCACCCACCCACCCAGTCCCCCTCCTCCCACCCACCCACCCAGTCCCTGGCCCCCTCCTAAGTCCCACCCACCCACTCAGTCCCTGGCCCCCTCCTCCCACCCAGTCCCTGACCCCCTCCTCCCACACCAGTCCCTGCCCCCTCCTAAGTCCCACCCACCCAGTCCCTGGCCCCCTCCTCCCACCCACCCACCCAGTCCCTGGCCCCCTCCTCCCACCCACCCACCCAGTCCCTGGCCCCCTCCTCCCACCCACCCACCCAGTTCCCCAACCCACCCAGTCCCTGGCCCCCTCCTCCCAAAGTCCCTGGCCCCCTCCTCCCAATGTCCCTGGCCCCCTCCTCCCACCCAGTCCCTGGCCCCCTCCTCCCACCCAAACATCCGTCATTGCCTGTAATTCACTGTTTGTGTCTGTGTGCGTATAGGGGAGAGCGAGTGTGTGTATCTGTGTGTGTGTGTGTGTGTGTGTGTGTGTGTATCAGTGTCTGTGTGTGTGTGTATCAGTGTCTGTGTGTGTATCAGTGTGTGTATCAGTGTCTGTGTGTGTGTGTGTGTCTGTGTGTAGCAGTGTCTGTATCAGTGTGTGTGTGTGTAGCAGTGTCTCTGTGTGGCTGCGTGTGCGTCAGTGGCTGCGTGTGTGTCAGTCACTGTTTGTGTCTGTGTGCGTATAGGGGAGAGCGAGTGTGTGTATCTGTGTGTGTGTGTGTGTGTGTGTGTGTGTGTGTGTGTGTATCAGTGTCTGTGTGTGTGTGTGTATCGGTGTCTGTGTGTGTATCAGTGTCTGTGTGTGTGTATCAGTGTGTGTGTGTGTGTATCAGTGTGTGTGTGTATCATTGTGTGCGTGTGTGTAGCAGTGTCTGTGTGTGTGTGTGTGTCTGTGTGTAGCAGTGTCTGTATCAGTGTGTGTGTGTGTAGCAGTGTCTCTGTGTGGCTGCGTGTGCGTCAGTGGCTGCGTGTGTGTCAGTGGCTGCGTGTGTGTATCAGTGCGTGTCTGTCAGTGGCTGCGTGTCTGTCAGTGGCTGCGTGTGTGTGTGTGTGTGTGTGTGTATCAGTGGCTGTGTGTGTGTCTGTGCAGGCCCTATAGGCCAGTATAGGCGATAACATTTTTAGTGGGTCACGAAGGAGAAGTTCAAAAATAACCGGGTCACGGAAAAAAAAGTTTGGGAAACCCTGCAGTAGGAGATTTAAACCTCTGTTTTGTTTCTCTAGAAGGGGATGTTACCGGAGACACATTCAGAGGTTAGTCTCTTTGGAACCACCAGGGGTCGCCAGAGCTTAAATTAATGCGGTTCCACTCCAATGGACACCTCGTTTCTCACCTATCTAAAAACAAAAAACCCAGTAGGCGGAAACCACACCTTTAATGTTCAGGCATAATAAATGCAGTGAAACCAGCACACATTTTTTTATTTAATGAATCATTGAGTCATTGTAAAACACTGGATATATTGTTAGTGAGTCAGCAGGAATTTACAATATTTCCAGTAAGCTTTAAAGTAAACAAGCAATGATCCACCCCCATCAAAAAGTGTCCAGACAGATTACACAAACTGCATGTGTAACTGGTAATTACGCTGAAAGGTGGGGGCTTTCCTCAAACCCGGCAACTTCCTTGTTTTGTAAACAGCCTGTCTCCCCGTACAGGTCCATGTCACTGCAAAACTGTGACAAAAAAACAAACAAAACTGATTTAGCAAAGTAAAACCATTGAAACTCCTGGGATTTCGTTCTTCAATAAAGTTCAGTCCTTTTTTCACCCGTTTTGACCCAGTTTTGCAGCCGGGAGACTCTGCTAAATGACCCCAGTAGGATCATAAACATGTAACGGGTATTCCCCCACACAATCGCATATAGAGTGTATGTGAGGGGGGCACCTATATGTTACCAGGTGTGGTGCAGTATACCTGTCAGGCTCACAGGCGGTCTGAGCCTCCACTAGTGAGAGCCTGGGGTGAATCCTCTGGAACGTTCTCGTCGGTCAGCGCCTCCACCTATGTAGGATTCTATAGGAATGTAGAATGGCCCTAGCATAGGAACCCACCCAGAAACCACATACACCAGGGTTATAGCTAAAAGGTTTACTGAACGAGCAAATAACACAATAACATCACATCACATCATACTGTATAGCAACACAACACAGATTATCATACTTTAACAGTGCAACATCATCAGTATACACAACGATATATATACCACCCTCTGCCACTAGCTGACAGCTATAATCTTGCCCCTAACTGGGCTATAACTTCTTAGCCCCTACTGGGCTATACCCTTACACCCCCTTCCCAACCCCGTGTCCAGAGAGTCCAAGCCCACCCAAGTGTGTGAACAGGCCTGTCACATGTGAGGAGCAAGGTAAAGTTGGTGCACGGGTGGAAGGCTGTAAATACCTGCCCAGGTGCTCTGCACCTGGGTGTCTTCGCAAAGGGTCTACCGGCGCCGCTTGGTCCAGCGCTGATCTGTACCTCCGCGTGGGATGGGGTCCCGCCGGACGTCCCACCGTAAGGACAGTCTCTGGATCAGCAACACAGCATACAGGAACATGCAGCAAACACTATCACTGATCCCTTCACTAAGGAACTGTACAGGGTCTCTCTCTCTCCCTGCACTAAGGAACTGCACAGGGTCTCTCTCTCTCCCTGCACTAAGGAACTGCACAGGGTCTCTCTCTCTCCCTGCACTAAGGAACTGTACAGGGTCTCTCTCTCTCCCTGCACTAAGGAACTGCACAGGGTCTCTCTCTCTCCCTGCACTAAGGAACTGCACAGGGTCTCTCTCTCTCTCCATGCACTAAGGAACTGCACAGGGTCTCTCTCTCTCCCTGCACTAAGGAACTGCACAGGGTCTCTCTCCCTGCCATAAGGAACTACACAGAGTCTCTCTCTCTTCCTGCACTAAGGAACTGCACAGGGTCTCTCTCTCTCCCTGCACTAAGGAACTGCACGGGGTCTCTCTCTCTCCCTGCACTAAGGAACTGCACAGGGTCTCTCTCTCTCCCTGCACTAAGGAACTGCACAGGGTCTCTCTCTCTCCCTGCACTAAGGAACTGCACAGGGTCTCTCTCTCCCTGCACTAAGGAACTGCACAGGGTCTCTCTCTCCCTGCACTAAGGAACTGCACAGGGTCTCTCTCTCTCTCTCTGCACTAAGGAACTGCACAGGTACTGTCACTAGGTCCCTGCCTAGCACACAGCTGAAGGGGCACAGGGTCCTTACCTAAGGGCCCGTCCCTATGAACACCCACCCTCACTAGTGGGGAATCAGGGCCTCAACTCTAGCCTGGGGATTTCTGGCCTAGGGCAGAAGCTCGCAGCTCTCTGCCCCCCTTCTTTCCCCCTCTGTATCCTTAGCCTGACTGACACTCCCTGTCTGCACACAACATTGTATCCAAAAATGCAGCATGAGAATCTGTCAGCCTTATTGGCTTCAATGCAGCAGGTGAAAGAGGTGAAAGAGCAGTCCCCAGAGGCTGCTGGGAATCGTAGTCCACTCAGAACCACCTCTTCTCTATTAGCGCCGCGTGCGCGATCTCTACTGCGCATGTCTGAAGCTGTAATGGCCGCCGCTACTCTTAACTGAGCATGCGCAACTTCCAAGAGCTCTTGCACACATGTAATGGCCACCTCTATGCATGCCAACCTCTGTGCATTGCCCTCCACAGACGCAAACTCCCGCGCCAACCTCAACATGGCTGCCGCGACTGCTCTGCTTACGCGCAAGCCTCCGCACATGCGCAAACACATTAAACACGACGGCGTCCTGCCGCAACTGCCACCGGGAGCCCCCGGGAACGCGCTCGCCCCCGCCGCAGGGGGAAAGAAACTGGCAGACAGGGGGACCGGAGGGACCCTGGCTACAAACACATGAAAAAAAATTAGGCAAATTGTTTGACATTTTGCTGGCATTTTCCCTGTGCAATTTGATAAAGTGTTTCTCCCCCCCCTCTCCTCCTCCCCCCCAATTTGAAAAACTATTCTCCGTTCCACTGCCCCACAACACGTTAATGACACACACATGATCAAAAGGGGTCTGTTCATATGCACATTTGTAGATCCTTCTTTCTAGTCCTGGGCTTTTCCCCGTGCGCACCCCTGCCTGCTCTCCTCGGCGCCTCGCCACCACCCTGCCCCCCCTCCCCCCACCTGCTCGGCGAGCGTCAAATGACGCTCAGGGTCATGTGACATCACGTTGCCACTTGACGCCGGGTTACCATGACGACGCGTCGCATGGAAGGGAAGGTAAGTGTGTTATAGAGGCCGCGCGCAGGACCTCTCTAACTGCCGTGCCCTCCCCAGAAAATACTCCAGTTTGCGCACCCCTGCTCCAGACTATAAAGAGCTATTGTTAGTACATTTGTGGCAAGTTTTTGATTAAGATAAGTTTACAAAGCACTGCCAGCTCAATCAGGATGGCACTGTAAACAAAGCCTTCATAGAGCTGGCCTAGCCCGCATGGGTGGCTACAGCTATTGACCGGGGGGTGCGGCCCCCCCCCCCCAGCTAGGCTGTTGGTCGCGTGCGCGATCGGAGAAGGCAGTTGGGGCAGTTAGTTTTTCAAATAGAGCCAAGGAACAAGCAACTGTCACTTGTTCCTTGGCGTTTCAACTGTTTAGACACTCTCCTCTCTTCTCCTGTGTTTAGTAGGTTTTAAGTGGTTTTGATTTGGGCCCCCCTCCCGGGGTGAGGGATTTTCCCTTCCCTCCTCGTGGTGAGGGACCCTCCGGCTCCCCCCCGTGTGTTTTTGCCGGTTTTGCCGGTGCCCGGGGGGGGGGGGGGGATTGCAAGAAGGCTGTTGTTTTTGTCCTGCGTGGGACCTCCCTTCCTTCCTCGTGTTGAGGGACCCTCCGCCCCCCCCCCCCCCGTGTGTTTTTGCCGGTTGTGCCGGTGCTCGGGGGGGGATTGCGGGAAGGATAGGTTTTTTGTCCTGCCTTTTGTTTTCATGCGTTTTCTATTGGTGGCAGCGGCGGGGGGAGGAGGGAGAATGACGAGGAGAGTGACTCCTACCTGGGGCTGTTGCGCGAAGAAGGCGCACCGGCTTGGAGGAGGAGGTTTGCGAGTTCGCCGTTTGCGAGCCCTGTTCCTGTCCTCCTATTATGGCCGCTTGTGTGGCTGGGGGGGGGAAGAGAGGCTCGCCCAGCCCACGCTTAGCCGTGCGGTTGGGCTAATGGCAAGGGAACATGAGTGTCATGTGGTTCCGCCTCCTGACGATGATCAGGGGGTGGGGTTTTTTTTGGGGGGGGCTGGGGGCAAGGCTGTTGTTACGGCTGGGGGAGGGGGCTGGTGGTGGTTTGGCTGGAATGGTGGGCTTTTGCCCCCCCCTCCTCCCTCCTCCTTGGGGAGATTTTGGCCCTCTTCCTTCCCCCCCCTTTTTTTCTTTTCCACTCTTTTAAACAGTGGGAGGTGGTCAGGTGGGGCTGTCCATTTAAAAAAAAAAAAATAATAATGAAATAAATAAATAAAAATGTATATTTAAAAAAAAAAAAGCCTTTTGAGGTTGGTCTTGGTTGTGGTTAATGGAAGACAATGCTAAGGTTTTTGATGTCATGGGTGACACCATACTTAAAAAAAAAAAAAAAAAAAAATGACAGCAATGGTTGGTTGGATGTTAGCGCTAATGGATGGAGGTGGGGGGTGTTAAGGTGCTAAAGATATAAGCATTAATGCGGGAATTTTATGTTATTACAGCTTTAGAGCGGTTTCTAAGTCTATTCAAGTGAACTGGTTTTCGTGAAGATCGGCCAGGCAAGAGTTCAAGAGTAGTTTGCTGGCAGGATTTAGGTGGTGGAATTAAACCAGTGTTTGACGAGCCATTGGATAAAATTACAGCGTTAGTAGCGATGTCCTTTCAGGTCAGCACCATGCAGCTTTTGGCGGAGGCGCACAACCATGAGGAAGGATGGTTTCAAAAACAGATGTGTGCACTAGTGCTGAAAGCTGGGAGTGATCAAGGAAGTTTGGGCAGTCGTGAAGACGCGAGAGGACAGGGTGGTTCCCATGCTACCTGCGCTGAGGCGTGGCCATCATCAAGTGATGAAGGGGGTCCTAGTTACGGAGCACGGGAGGCGTTGGTGGTGCAGAAGGGTATGTCATGGCGGAGTTTTTGGAAATCACAGCCTATTTGGTTGAAGGCTGGGTGACTTTTGGGAGGAGCCTGGGTGATGGGTCCCCACATGAACAGGTGTGGGACATTGGGTCCCTGGAAAAAACAGGGGTGGGACATGGGTTTCCACGAAAACAGGTGTGGGACATGGGTCCCTATAAAAAAACAAGGTTGGACATGGGTCTCCACGAAAACAGGTGTGGGACATGGGTCCCTACAAAAACAAGTGCTGGACATGGGTCCCCACGAAAACAGGTGTGGGACATGGGCCCCTGGAAAAAACAGGGGTGGGACATGGGTCTCCACAAAAACAGGTGTGGGACATGGGTCCCCACAAAAAACAAGTGTTGGACATGGGTCCCCACAAAAAACAGGTGTGGGACATGGGTCACCACAAAAACAAGTGTTGGACATGGGTCTCCACAAAAACAGGTGTGGGACATGGGTCACCACAAAAACAAGTGTTGGACATGGGTCTCCACAAAAACAGGTGTGGGACATAGGTCCCCAAAAAAAAAAAAAAAAAAAAAACAAGTGTTGGACATGGGTCTTCACAAAAAACAGGTGTGGGACATGGGTCCCTGGAAAAAGCAAGGGTGGGACATGGGTCTCCACAAAAACAGGTGTGGGACATGGGTCCCCACAAAAACAAGTTTGGACATGGGTCCAAACAAAAACAGGTGTGGGACATGGGCCCCTGGAAAAACAGGGGTGGGACATGGGTCTCCACAAAAACAGGTGTGGGACATGGGTCCCCACAAAAACAAGTGTTGGACATGGGTCCCCACAAAAACAGGTGTGGGACATGGGTCCCTGGAAAAACAGGGGTGGGACATGGGTCCCTGGAAAAAAAAAAAAAAAAAACAACAAGGGTGGGACATGGGTCCCTGGAAAAACAGGGGTGGGACATGGGTCCCAACCTTAAAAAAAAAAAAAAAAAAAAAACAAGAGCATGGATGGAGGCGAGCAGTAGGTGGCTAAGTGTTCCCTTTCTCCCTTAAAAAAAAAAAAAAAAAAAAAAAAAAAAAAAGAGGGGGATTTTGGGAGGGGGCCGACATGCTCGCCATAGCCGGTTACTGGTGAAAGGAAGGCTGGAAAAGGATGGTTGGTAATAAAAAAAAAAAAAAAAAAAAAAAAAAAAAAAAAAAAAGGTGGTTGGGGGGTTTGGTCCCAGCTTAGAAGAGAACGTAGGTAAAGGATTGGTCCTTTAAAAAAAATAAAAAAAAAAATAAGAGTTTATTCAGGAATGAAGGTTAGCTTAATTGGGGGTTTAATATTTGCTTCCTCATTTACAGGTAAATCTGGAACGGCCGGGACGCGGTCGACCTCGCTTTGTGGCGCTGGTACGTCGTCCACGGCTCGCAAGCGGTCCGGGCCTCGGGTTGAGCTTGCTGTCAGAGGCTTAGAGGACAAGAGTCTTGGGGCAGGTCCCGACAGGCGGTTCAAAACACCGCCGGGGACTGGGGCATCGAAGAGTAAGCGAAAAAGAGTTGCTTGTTTGGGAAATAAGAGTGTTACCTTGCCGGGCATTGTTAGCTCCCCTGGGCCACAGGTGTTGGAGTTGGGGTTAGCGGGCGATGCTGAGGCAAGAATGATTAGTGCGGTGGTTAAGGGCGTTCAGTTAGCTTTATTGCCGATGACAATGTTATTATCCACTAAGCAAGCAGTGGAGGCATGCAAGTCAAGTGAGCGGCAGGGGAGGTCAGATTCAGTGCTTGACGGGGGGAGCAACCGTGGAACAGTTGGTGGAGAGTTGGCTCAGGTGTCTTTGGGTGTGGAGAGGATGTGGAAAAGCGTCTTTTTCCTCGCACGTTCAGTAATTGGTCGCAGGCATTTGGGATTTTGGCGGGCGTTGCGGGGGAAAAGGATCCGCATTTATGCTCGGCGCTTTTTAAGTATTCAGGATACGATTAGAAAAGCGTTTCAGAAACACGGGGGGTCGTCCTTTCGTGGGTCAAATAGCCTCAAAGGGGTCTGGCGGGAGCATTTTCAGGTGCGCACATCAGGGAGAGGGCGTGCAGGTGGGAAGCAGTCGGGGGTATGTTGGCGTTACAACGAGTCAAGATGCAATTTTGAGAATTGTAGATTCTAACATACTTGCACTGGGTGCGGGGGTCAGCATCCCAAATCAAAGTGCTTTAAGAAAGATAGTAAGGGTTTCAAGGGAGCAGGACAGCAGGCTGTTCAGGAAGGCGGGAACGCCAGTTTCAGCAGAGGCAATGGCGCCTTGGCTGGAAAAATACCCCAATAGACGGGCAGCTAGCTTATTACGAGAGGGGTTTAAGGAAAGATTCAGGATCCCCTTTGAGTATCAGGAGGGATCGGGGGGCGAGAGGAATTTGAAGACGGTCAGGTTGAATGGGGATGTGGCAAAAGAAAAAATTGATAAAGAGATTGAGTTGGGCAGAATGGCGGGTCCTTTCCTTTCCCCGCCCCTGAAAAATCTTAGGGTGTCACCATTGGGAGTGGTTCCGAAAAAGGAGGCGGGGGCTTTCAGGTTAATTCAACATCTGTCTTACCCGAAAGGGTCGTCAGTTAATGATGGGATAGATAGGGACTTATGCTCCGTAAGCTACGCCACTTTTGATCAAGCGGCGGCTTTGGTGGGAAGGATGGGGCAGGGGGCATTGATGGCGAAGGCAGACGTTAAGTCAGCTTTCAGACTCTTGCCGGTGCATCCAGATTGTTTTCATTTATTGGGCTGTATGTTGGAAGGGCGTTATTTTGTTGACCTTTGTTTACCTATGGGTTGTGCATTGTCTTGTTTTTATTTTGAAACATTCAGCACATTTTTGGAGTGGGTGGTCCGCAAAAGGGTGCAGGCAGCAGGGATCATACATTATTTGGATGATTTCCTTTTCGTTGGTCCGCAGGGGTCTGATTTGTGCGCAAGGTGGCTTTTTCATTTTTCAGCCATGGCGCGCGAATTTGGGGTTCCTTTGGCGAATGAAAAAACAGTGGCACCCACGACCACTCTCAGTTTTCTGGGCATAGTAATTGATTCAGTGAACAGGGAATATAGGTTACCTCCTGAGAAGTTAGTTGTTTTGGAGTGTATGATAAAGGATTTCATGCTTCTTAGGAAGGCCTCATTAAGTCAGTTTCAGGTTTTGATGGGCCATTTGGTGTTTGCAGTTCGCATTATGCCTGTGGGAAGGGTGTTTTCCAGGCGCTTGTCATCAGCTACAGTGGGGGTAAGGCGTCCCAACCATTTCATTCGGGTCACAACAGATATTCGGAAGGATTTGGCGGTGTGGCAAGAATTCTTACAGAGTTACAACGGAAGGACGTTGTGGAGGGGGCGTCCAGCGCGGAACGATGAGCTGCAGCTATTTACGGATGCGGCTGGGTCAGTAGGGTTTGGTGCATATTTTAATGGAGCTTGGTGTGCGGAGGAATGGCCAGACGATTGGCGAGGGACTCAGCTTAGGGACTCAGCTTATCAGGAATCTGACATTTTTGGAACTTTTCCCTTTACTAGTGGCTGTACATCTTTGGGGGGACAAGTTTGCTAACAGGGAGGTGACGTTTTGGTCCGACAACTTGGGTGTGGTGGAGGCTGTGAATAATTTTGGTTCACGGTCCCCACCAGTGTTGGTTCTGTTGAGGCATTTTGTGTTACGGTGTTTACAGCTTAATATAGGTTTCAAGGCTAGGCATGTTCCTGGGGTGGAGAACAACATTGCTGATGCATTATCACGTTTGCAGATGGAGCTGTTTCGGAGGTTGGCACCGGGGGCGGAGACCCAGGGCGAACGGTGCCCAGCAGTCTTGTGGGATCTGGTAACGGAGGTGTGATTGATTTAATCAAGGCGTCTCTCGCCCCGGGTACGTGGGGTGCTTATGTGGCTGCTTGGCGAGAATTTCGGGAGGCAGAAAGGTTGGCTGGAGAAAAGATCTCGGAGGTAGACATTTTGCTGGGTCACATGATGAGTTTGAGGGAAAAGGGTTTAGCTGGTGGATCCAAAGGGAGAAAGATGGCGGGTATATCGTTCTTCCTTAGGCTGAATGGTAGGGTTGATGTGTCCAAGTGTTTTGTGGTAAGGAAGGTGCTAGCAGGCATGGTTAAAGGGATAACTAGCAGGGATGGCAGAAGACCAGTGACGCCGGTAATTTTGGAAGGTTTGTTGCGGGCCACAGACGTGGTATGCTCTTCCAGTTTTGAGGCAGTACTTTTTAAGGTCACATTCTTCATAGCATTTTTTGCAGCTCTGCGAGCAGGTGAATTGGTTTGTGTATCCAAGAAAGGAGGGGGTGGCTTGCAGCGGGCTGACGTAAGTTTAGGAGAAGGTTTGGTGAGGTTGCTGGTACGGAGGTCTAAAACGGATCAGAAAGGAAAGGGAGCGTGGATCTTGTTGAAGGGCTTGCCTGGAAGTGTGGTGTGCCCAGCAAAAGCGTTGGACGATTATTTGGCCATTAGGCCAGAACAAGGGGGTCCACTGTTAGTGCACCAGAACGGGGGGGCATTGTCAAGGTTTCAATATTGGCGGGTCTTTCGGATGTGTCTCAAGCAGCAAGGGTTAGAAGGGGGCAGTATGGAACGCATTCTTTTCGCATTGGGGCAGCGTCGGAAGCAGCACGCGTTGGGCTCGCGGTAGCAAAGATACGGAGGATTGGGCGCTGGAAGTCAGACAGTTACCGGACATACATCAGGCCGGATTTGGTAGGTGAGAATGTTGCGCTAGATTAAACACTTTGCCGTTGTTTTTCTTTTTTCCCACCATGTTTTTGCCTCCTCAGATTTCGTGGTAATTTGGATCGTGGGAGATTCAATGGTACACTGGGCGGGGAAGAGGGCGAATTCGCGCCCCTACGGAAAGAATTTAGGGTTGAGTATGGAGCAGGTGGAGGTAACGTGGTGGGGGATGAGAGGGATGCGGTGGGGACGGCTTTTTCCGCTGTTAATTTCTAGGGCCAGGGGTAGGAGGGCACCGGATATCATCATTATTCATGTTGGGGGTAATGATATGGCAAAATTGCGGTCGATTGATTTATTTCAGCAGATTAAGCAAGATTTGGCGCGCATGTTAACGTTTTGGCCAGGGGTGCAATTAGTTTGGTCCGAGATAATATGCAGGTTGGTTTGGAAAGGTGCGCGTATCCCGGGGAGAGTTAACAAGACGAGGAAGAGGTTAAACAGGATGGTGGGGAATTTCGTGGTTCAATGTGGGGGTTGGGTCATTCGTCACCCGCAGTTTAGTTTTAAATTGGGTGGATGGTTTAGGGAAGATGGGGTACAGTTGTCGGATGTCGGGGTGGACATGTTTAATAATGAGTTACAGGAAGGTTTGGAAGAGGTCATAAGGGGTATGGCGGTACGGGTCTGATTTAAGGGGGTTAAACAGGCCCGTTGGTGGCGGCAGTTGGGGGGGGGGGGTAGGTGCTTGTCCCCCAGAAGTGGCTCGGGGCTGGTTATCGGGGGGGTTTTGAAGCGAGGGGGCAGGTCACCGGGACGTACTTCCGGGTGCCCCCTTTGCGTTGCACAGCTCTGAGCATTCTGGCGCGGACAGGTGGTACGCTATCCCCATTGGTGTTAATAAATAAGCCGCGGCCTTTTACCTCCATATATGTGTCCTCTTGTTATTTGTATGTCTTTATGTAGAGGGTTCATAGGAGAGGGGGGGGGGGGGGAAGCTCGCGCCTCCTTGGTCATAGAGCTGGCCTAGCCCGCATGGGTGGCTACAGCTATTGACCGGGGGGTGCGGCCCCCCCCCCCCCAGCTAGGCTGTTGGTCGCTGTGCGCGATCGGAGAAGGCAGTTGGGGCAGTTAGTTTTTCAAATAGAGCCAAGGAACAAGCAACTGTCACTTGTTCCTTGGCGTTTCAACTGTTTCCCTCCCACCCATCCCTTTTGACTTAAGTTTAAAAAAAAAAAAAAAAAAAAAATTTGTTTCCATGTTAACATTTCTTTATTTTGCAGATAAATAAGAGTATATATTCAAGACAAGAAAGAAAAGATTATGATGGAGGGGTCAGTGGACCAATTGCTTTGTCGCGGCGGCAGTTGGGGAGGGGGTAGGTGCTTGTCCCCCAGAAGTGGCTCGGGGCTGGTTATCGGGGGGGTTTTGAAGCGAGGGGGCAGGTCACCGGGACGTACTTCCGGGTGCCCCCTTTGCGTTGCACAGCTCTGAGCATTCTGGCGCGGACAGGTGGTACGCTATCCCCATTGGTGTTAATAAATAAGCCGCGGCCTTTTACCTCCATATATGTGTCCTCTTGTTATTTGTATGTCTTTATGTAGAGGGTTCATAGGAGAGGGGGGGGGGGGGGAAGCTCGCGCCTCCTTGGTCATAAAACCAGGGCACCGCAGGGTTGCTACCTTCTACTGAAGGCTAACCCGGAGATAACATGTTTACATTTAGTTCTTACATTCGGCGGCGTCTCCCGGCATCCTCTGGCACCCTTCCAACACCTTCCTCTGCCACTGCTGTCAATGTGGCGTGTTGCCATGACAACGGGATGCTACGTGACGTCACCCGGCGTCAAGTTGCCATGACAACGGGATCCCTTATGGCACTGATGCGTCATGTGACTTCATGTCATGGCAATGTGGTGCCACGTGACATCACGTAGTGTCCTATTGTCATGGCAATGCGGCGCCATTTGACGTTGCACAACCATATTGACATCAGTTGCAGGGGGGAGATGCTGGGTGGATACCGAGTATGCCGTAGGAAGCCGGGAGATGTCGCCGATGCTGCAAGGCTCAAAAAGGGGTGTGGCAGTCTGGAACGGGATGTGACTTTATAAAATGGTTGCCATAGAAACAAAAAAGGCTTGTTACATTATAATACATTAAAAATGTAATTCAGAGTATTTAAAATAAATGCTACATGTATTTTCTCATAGTACAGAATGATTTATTTAAAAAGAAAAACACACACAAAGGATATTGCTTGGTCTGCAGCTTTAAAACAGCAATCCCAACAGCACTGCCGGGGGGAGAGTGCTCAGTGCGCCCCCCGCAGCAGCAGGACCGCCGGAGGGAGGGAGGAGAGAGCACTCAGTGCGTTGTGTCCCTGTAGCTCGGAGAGAGGAGGGGAGAGCGCTGAGCGCGCGTGTCCCATTTGCTCGGAGGGGGGAGGGGCCTGCAAGACACACACACTGCCGCACACTGACTGAGGCACACACACTGACTGGCGCGCACACACAGATGCGCGCACATACACACACTGACTGGCGTGCGCGCACACACACAGTGACGCACACACAAGGAATTCAGAGTTACTATAAATATAGAAAAGCAAATAACTAACACGCGTTCTAAGTCAAACTTCTGCGTTTTGGCACTGAACTTGTGTTTTGATTTTAACATCACCATCACAGATACAATTTCTGTGACAAAACAGTGACAAAAGACAAAGAAGTTTCACTTTAAATACGTGTGATCGGCACACACAGACTTTTGTTTAATATACATATTATCATTATCACTGCTTCTAAAACGATTGTTGTGGTGAATGCCGGATAATGATAATGTCTTGTGTTTTTCCAATTTCCAAAGATTAGGAAAAGGCTGACAAACACACATGTCCTCATTAACAATGGGAATTGAATTAGATGAATGTTATTAGGCCTGGGTCCCGCTGCGTCCGGCGGCGCGCGCGGCCGCGTGCGCGTTACTCACTATCCCCTGGTATCCTCCCGAGCCGGTCCCAGTCCCCCGTCGCTGCACGGCTCACTACGCACTGTGACGCCTCAGCCGCCAGGGGATGCAAGAGAATTGAGATCCCTAGCGTTGACGCGTCACGTGGTGCGCTGGTGAGCCTATCAGCGGCGGGGGCTGGAGCTGTCAGAGCTTCCCCCACCTCCAAAAGTTAGGGGGGGGGAAGTGTGTGTGTGTGTATGTAAGTGTATATGTATCTATGTGTTGTGTGTTGTGTGTTGACGGGGGAGGGAGCAGCACGGAGAGCGAGCAGCAGAGCGCATGTGTGGGGGGGTAGCTGCTTACCTTCCAGCATACTGCCGGCAGCAGCACCCTCCTGCAGCCCGGGAGACCCCCGCTGTAGCCATCCGCTCCAACCACGCTCCCCCCCCCCCACTCCAACCACGCCGCTCCCTACAGACCACAGATAGCGGTCAAGTGCCTCTCCACGCGCCGCCTGTCTGCAGTGCGGGCGCCCGGTCTGAGGCAGCGGGGCCTTAGCCTTATGTTATAGAAGGAGAGTGCGGTTGCGTGTCTGCACAACACGTGTGGGTGTCTGGGTGGCATAGTTCACATCACCAGCTGTGAGCTATAATTGTAGAATGATGGATTCGACTATATACAGCATGTCACTTGATTTTAGAAATAACCAAATGGTATATAAATGGTATATAAATGGTATATAAATGGTATATAAATGGTATATAAATGGTATATAAATGGTATATAAATGGTATATAAATGGTATATAAATGGATGGTTAGAGAGAAGTGCATTTGTCAGATGCCAGTGTTATTTATGCAAGCTTCGAGCACAACTGAAATCTATTCTTCAAACATCTAAAGCAGAGGTATCTAAGGTACAGCACGTATCAGGTATTTAGTGAGAGATCTTTTTAGGTAAAGAAAATATCCATAAGTAATGGCAATGAGTTGTGTTGAAAGCTTGCAAGTTACCTATCAGCAAACCTGAAGGCATCCCCCAACACACAGTGAAATAACACTTCTGCTTCTAAGGCTGAATATGGGACGTGTATATAAAAAACATTAAATTACTCTATTATACTCACCAAACGAGTTGATGTTTTCGCTTTAAAGTGCTAAAATATTTTGGGGAAGATTCAAGTTGATGGAAACTTAGTGAATCCCAGCATTTGAGTCATATTTGCCAAGCAGTACTAAGCAATAAGGCACCTGAAAGCCAATTCTTTTAAATACTTTATAACTCATACATACACTGCTGGCCCTACGTCTTATACATTGCATTGTCTTGCAGTATAACTTTAGATTTATCCAGCATAACTTGTCGAAACTTATTTTATTTTCACATACACAACTTTTCTTCTAAATTTGTTGTTACTGAATAATAGTTAAATAAAATGTATATTAGTGATTCTCCTCAAACATCTCCTCCGATAAAGAACACGCACTTTGAATATAATGGGTACCTGGCTCAGCACAATCAATAAGGTTTTGTTCTGGTAGGTAGTTGAAATTAAACCATGCATTGTAGTTCCAATCATAACTAGAGGTAGACATATCATGAAGAGAGGCAGCTGTTGGTTGTGGTTACAGGTATAATAGTTAAATATCACACTAAGAACTGTCCTACTACAGACACCTAACAAGCATGTTATATTTTACAGTCACTATTTACAGGTGATCCTTAGGAGCAACAGCACATTTTTACCTCAAGATATTAGTCCAAAAGTTGTTGTTCTTAAATAAATTGTTGTTTAAATGTGTTTTTAGCTTTGCTCATGAGTTCTGTCCATTTTAGTGCCCTTGTAAGGAGCTACTGGAGATGACAGGTGGTTGTAATGCCTACGATATCAGAACAAACCATTTTATTTGGTGTCTTATGCTGTTTGGATTACAGGGTAACATATTGGCCCTTATGATGGTGATAGGCAACACTGTGGAGAATAGGACACACCGCTTCTGATCTAATACATCCAATTTGACCAATTTTCTTGTATTCTATTTTAACAAGCATGCTTGTTCCTATAGCAACAATTTACATTCCCCATATTTAAAGATGTCGCCAAACTTTGCCGATCAATAGACGGAGAACGAATTGACTGGCAGCTATGCAGTTTTTTTTAGGTAAGTAGAGATTGCCCACATGAAACTATTGAAGTTAAAAAAAAAAAACTAAAAAAAAGGGAGCCTGAACTGCAGCTTTAACCTCCTTATCAGCATCTTCAGGAATGTTGTGCTTTTAACCTTCCAGGTTGGGTTAGATGTATTATTTGGACTATCCTCCTTTGAGTGACTGGGGCACATTTTCCAAAACCGATGGGGCACATTTTCCAAAACCGATGGGGCACATTTTCCATCACATCAGGAATAAAATTGATAAGGAGTGTCCTTTGGAAAACCGTAAAAGCCAGAAGTTAGGTTACTATCCAATGCCCTGCTGTAAAGGAAGGAATTACTTGACAGTGCCTGCCACTTAAAGTGATCACTAGATTAAGCGGTAAACAAGGGGTAAACATCCTCTCATCCTCCAGAAACCCTCAAATGCACAAATGTTTAATGAGGCATCAATGAAGCATTTTAACCACAGAGGTCTGCAATGCACTCTACATTTATCCGACATCTCTGAGAGAAAAGGATGTTGGAAAAATGTTTTTTGTAGTAATCTAAAAAAGTTTTGAAACCCCTTTAGACCGTGTAAATATTGTTTCACGTTAAACAGACTCAGTAGGACAGTTTCAACCGGTCAGGCTAAATTGATGATCTTTAATATGCCTCATTTACTTTTATATTACCGAAGGAATTGTCCTCTAATTGCAACCTACGTCTATTATGGTTCAAAGATTTTAATATTCAAATGACGTGATTACTAATCTTTTTTTACTCTACGGCCTGCGCTACTACCGAGATTTTTGGGTGTCCCTTTTAAATACCGGTGTAGCTTACAATTGTCCCTTCTGGATTAAATTAGGCAGTCAAAGCTTTAGGAATGGAAACCCTTGACTGTGTTGATCTCACCCTCTGAGCATTGCGTGGAGTAGATGGACTGTGGACCTGTGGAGGAGAAAGTTTACATGCAGCTTGATGAAACAAGGGAAAAGTCTATCCAAGCAAAAACAACTGCAGTGACATACATTATACTTTGAACTGAACCAACACATATATTTCTTCTTCAGACCACAGTAAAACATACAATGGGGTGCTGTGTTCATGTAATCTGTGCATGCTCTCAATATAGCTAATATAAGCAATACTCCTCTCCTCAGAGTGGGATGCAATAAGTCAATGTGACCCATAGAAACTCCGCAAAAGCCTTTTAGGGTGATATTGCTTGATATTCAGACACAGAAGTCCCTTATTAGGAGTAATAATTTTATGCCAAAAAAGATCTGCTCAGGAATACGTTTTAAGAAACTGCATTATCTAAGCATTGTTAAGAAGCTCAGTCACTGCATGCAAATTGTAAAGTGTGAGGATTCGGGGGTTACGGCGGTCGCAGCGTGACCCCCCTTACCTCTCGATGTACCCGCGGCTGCTGGACGCCCCCCTCGCCGGACCCGTCCGATTCCCGCGATTGGGGGACTCCCCCTTCGTCCCGGCGGGTGGCCGCTGTCCCGCGGGTGGCTGGGACTCCGGCGGCGGTGTTGTCTCACGGGCGCGCGCTCCCCCTCATTACGGAGCGCGTGCCGGACCAAGTTAATTTATTCACTGCTCCTGCAGTGAGGCTCCGCCCCCAACACACACACAGCCGTCAATCATGCCACAAGACTGCTCACCTGCATTCTTCCTTAGGCAGCCTATCCAGTACAGCTCCATGCACTCCTCCAGGTCTTCCCCCTCTTCCTATTTGCCAGCCACACTATATAATGCCTGTCCTGCCTTTCCCACATTGCTCGACATAGTCTCTGCTACGGACGTCTATTCTGGCTCTCCCCTTGTCTTCGTTTATTCAGGTTGCGACCCGGCTTGGCGGACTGGCACTAGACACAGGCTCCCACTTGACCTTGCAGCTTCTCTCATCCCTCGACCTCGACCTCCCGGATCTCTCCCTCCCCGACCTTGGCTAACGGCAACGACTTTGTCTCTTCTGCAAGTATTGCTACACCTATTCACACCTGGCCTGGCAACGCCAAAACACCACACTCCGGACACACTCCTTCTGCTGTGGGTGCGTGCACATATACGTCCCCACCTCAGTATTAGGGACGAGTCTGGTCTGCGGGCAGCACCGGCATAACATAAAGAGCTTCATTATTGAGTTAATGTTAAAGTTACATTAAGATAATGGCTCATTAAGTACTAACGGTATCTTCAAAGCTAAGTAATGCATGAAGTACTGTTTTCAGCAGTAACGAGCCCTTGCATTACTATAACGGCCGTTAGTGCTAATAACATGCAAAAGAGGTCTTCCCTCTAACAACGCAGGTCCATGGAGCACCGTTATGGTTAATGCAGGTGTGATAGGACCTTTCCCCCGGTTTAAAAAGGCAGCACACCTAGAGCCTGTCTGTAGCTGATGAGTCTAGCAAGGAACTGGTTAATTGCAGCCAGAGTCAATTAGCCAGTCTCCATCTGGCTCATCAAGCAGGTTTAAAACTGTTCTGCCTGAGAGTCTGTAGAGGGAGAAAGGGGGTGGCCCGGTATTAAAGGGGTTGAACCCCATATGGCCATCCCCTGACCTCACCAGAGAGATAAGGGGTTAACTGGACTGCGGTCCAGGGATGAGGTTTGCACCTTGTTGTACCTTGAAAATTTATGTTCCCCTGTTCCCATGTTTCCTTATAAGCATGTATTTAATGTTTTAAAGTGCATTTCTGTATCTCCAGTTCTGGAGGTCGCAGAGAGTTCATATTTGGCCAATATGTGGAGTCACTGTAGGCATTAAAAACTGGCAAAGGTCGACCCACTGAGCCCACCAGAATGGAACTTATTAATATGTGTAGATATTAAAGTGTATATGTATTTTAGTTTGGATCTGTTCTGAAAACGCAGACGCCATTTGCTAGGCTAATAGGTCATGAAGGGCAGACGGCTGAGTAGCCTAAGCACGGTGATCAAAAAGTAACTGCCTTGATTGTTTACCCAAAGTCTAGGGATTAAGTATTAATCAATCAGCAAACTCTGCCAGTCTGATTGTTGCGTGAGGGCATGGGTTAGTCTGTTGGTCTGTTAGTCTCCACGTTAGGGAGTGGATACAGATAATTGTTCACCAATAGGCTGTATTCAATGTTAAGAATAGGGTTGCACAGGTATATAAACTGTGTCAACCCTACAGTTTTTAGTTGTGCTTCTGATACCATCTTGAATGTCACTGGACTGCTGGAGAATTGCTAGTGGATACTTCTCCATCCCCCAACCCTAAGTAAGTGTTATCTTCTTGTCTGTTAATTGTACTATATTGCTGTGTTCACCTTATTTAAGGAGTAAAATATATTTTATTATATCTAAGCCTCGTTCAGTTCAACCCAGATATTTGGTGTTCATTATATCTTGTCATAAGCTACCGTGACAGGGTCTCTAGCTCAGAAGGACTGGGCTGCCAGAGAGATCCCAGGGAACAAAACCCTCTATTCCAGGGTGCAGCGATACCTGGAACCCGTCAGAGGGTGCCCCTCCACCACTGACACCAACCCACACCCAGACACGGATGTTAAGAGCCCCTGCTTACAGGTACCTCTTAGTACTTTGGGGTCAGAGGTTGGAAAGCGGCCTAGCCTCCCTGACCTGCAGAGAGAGACTGGGAAGGGCGAGTCAGCCCTTATAAAGGGATAGGCCTGTTTGATTTGTGTTTGCTGACATGAAGTTGTATTGTTTTGAAGCTATGGGCTAAATAAATGCCACTGTTTATTTCCCCAATCTATGTCTCCCTGGTTGTACCTCTCCACTCATCGCCAACAGCAGGGATTTAACAAGACGTTATTTCTTTATCACTGTACATACAATTTTGCAGGCACAATGAGTCTCTGGCCTGTAGAGTTTACAATCTACTCTTGGTGTCTGAGGCACAGGGTGATAAAGTGACTTGCCCAAGCATACAGTAGCTGCTTCTGGGATAGAGAAACAGGTTCACCCGCTTCAGAGGCAGAGACATTACCACTAAGTCACTCCTTGAGCCTGTCCTACATTTAGAATAATGGTCATTACAAATAACATTTAATGGGCATTCACTTAGGATAATGTCACTTTAAATATGTTAACAGAGTTTAGTGAATCTAGGTTTTAATGGATACTTAATGTTTGCATACGTCCTAGCTGCCGGCAGGGTGGAAGAGCTGGGGCAAGTGTCCCAGGTACAGCATTCGATACTGGAAGTTCGGCTCATCTAAAAGTGACGCCCAACTTCTACATTGGGCAGCTGGGGCCTTAGTATGCCAGCTCTCTTCAGATGCGATTCCCTCTGCAGCCCAAGGATACAGGAAGCTTGGCCCGCTCAGAAGAGTGAGAGGGAGGGGGGGGGGGGGTAAATACAGGGGGACAGAAAAGGGGGGGGTTAGAGAGAGGGACAGAGATCGGCGAGAGTGACAGAATGGGGAGTGAGAAGGGGGAGATAAATAGCAGGTGTAAGAGAGCAGGGAGAGGTGAGAGGGGGAGGGAGAAGCACATGATAGGGAGAGGGGGAGTGGGAGTGAGAAGGGGAAGATAAATATTGTGAGCAGAGACAGAGATGGGGAGAATGAAAGGTGGAGACTCTAGTAGTCTTGCGCCAGGGAAAGCTGTCAGCGACCCTGCATACGTTTGTAAATGAGGCTAAACATACTCAGTTCAGTTGTTGTATCTAATACTGGCAGTGTAGCGCCCTCCTGTGGTTAAGGTGGCAAATGTAAGACATTTCTTAATAAGCTTGACCCTAAGGCCGGGTCCATGGTCAAAAAGATAGCGCTGACCCGTGCTGAGCCGCGCTGAGACGGAACACTTACCCCCATCATCCCTACAGAGGGCGGATTTAGATGGCACTTCCGCATGCTTCCGCAAGCGTGCGGAGGCGTACTGAAGATGAGGAGGTAGGGAAATGTACGTTTTAAGCTGAGGGAAGCGGGGGGGGCGGTCACGTGACCGGCAAAAGCCAATGGCACTCAGTGACGTCGGCGCCGTGACGTGGCGCGCTAGCCCCGCCTCCCACCCGCCTCTCAAGCGCGCTCGCTGACGCTCATGCCAGGACACAAAAAAGCTCCTGCTTGAGCAGGAGAGCATGAGCATCAGCACGGCTCAGTGCGGTATTTTTTACCATGTCCGAGGCCTAAGGCTACGCATATAGTGCCGGTGACGGCGACGTCAGGCTGCGGTCGCTGGAAATATCAAATTGAGATGACTTCCAGCGATCGCGAACAAGCCGTCGCTACGTCGAATCGCGCTTACTATAAGTGCACGCGACAGCTATAATTCATTTGTTTTGAGGCGACATTGCGTTGCTGTCGCCGACACTATAAGCGCAGCCTAAGGCCTAGTTCAGAGAGAAAGCGAAGCGACGTGCACACGTTCGCCACTCTTTCGCAGTGCTCTATTGGAGATTTCAAACTGAAAACGACCCCCAGCGGTGAATTACAGCATTGACGCGGCTGCACTTGAAGGAGACTACTGAAGTTGTGATTTCAAATGGCAGCCGCGTCACGTGTAGTTCGCCAGCCAATCACAAACACACACACTTTGTCTCCAATCTCCAATCGTGTCATTCAGTCTGCTGGGCATGAGCACACATCGCCCAGCAGAGAGGCGCGGACGCGCAGCAACGTAGCTTTCTGTTTGAGCTCAGCTTAACAGGGAGTTTAACAGGGAGTTGAACAGAAGTGGAAAACTGGACATCTACTGGCCCTGGATTTTGGAGTTGACCTATACGGGAAATGAGGACATCTTCTATCACTGTCTCAAGAAGACGCAGCTCTCTTCACTCCATAGCACCTCCATTCATATATTTAATTTCTCATATCTTGCACTTTGTCCGTATCCTAATGTAATTGTCACTGCCCAGTCCTCACCCAGCTCTCAACATTAAACTAGCATTACTACCACTGCCATGCCTCCTCTACTATTTATATTTGCTCCGACCATACTTTCCAAACTACACTTTTCTTTCTACCAGCCTCATTATGTCTCTAATTCCATTCATATATATTTCTCCACTTCTCAGTTCACATGAACTCCTTTCCTATATGCGCCCCTTCACTCCACTCCGCAATACAACCTGCACTGAACTGCACCCCTACAAATCCTCCCCACACATCTTTCTATGCTTCTTCTCATTGCTTCTGGGGATTCACATCCAACCTGTACTCCTTGTGGTGTAAACCCCTTTAACTACATACCCATCCCCTGTCAACCTCCATCCGCTCTCCCTTTCTCCTGTGCCCTCTGAAATGCCTTCTCCCTTTCTAAAGAGTTGCTGTCTGTATAGGACTTTTTTCTCTCACTCTCTGCTCCTCTTTGCTATAACTGAGACTTGGCTCACTCAGTGTGACTCTGCTCTGGAAGCTGCCATCTCTTAGGCTGAGGCCATAGAGGGTTGAGCTGAGCCGAGCCACGCTGACGCTGAGGCTCCCCTGCTGAAATCTGCACGATTTCATGCCCATGCAGGCGAGCCAGCGGGCGCGATCGGAGGCGGGGGGAGACTGAGGGAGGCGGGGCAGTGATGTCGCTGGGCCAAACGCCCGCGACGCACCAACGTCGACGTCACGGCGACGCAGCTCCGCGCTGATTGGATGTTTTCAGCCGACAGCGCGCTGAAAAACAGCTTGGCTGTCGGCTGAAAACTCCAGCGTCTCAGCACGCCTGCGGACGCTCGCGTGAGCCCCCTCTCAAGGAATCCTCATTAAGGATGCAGGGGCTCAGCGCTGAGCGTCCGCACGGCTCAGCGCGGCCTGTCCTTCTATGGACTCGGCCTTACGGTGGACTTTCTTTCTCCCACACTCCCAGACTGTGGGGTTTCTCCTCTCCTCAACCTGCTGAAACCAAACCCTTCCTTTTCCTCCCTCATTCTTTTCCTTCCTTTGCGGCTCTGTAGGGTAAGCAGTCTTGTAGGAAAAAAGGGGCTCCAGCAGTCTCCCCAAGTACACTCAAAGAGCCATATTAAATCAGACCTTTCAGGGTTTCCTCCGTTCCCTCTACGAGCTCAGGGAGTGTGTCTTCTGGCTCACACAGGAACCCAGACTGAGAGGAGAGTTTGTTTTTTATACCCCCCCATATCAGCAATCTGAGAACAGGATCAGCCTGCTCTCATCCTTGGACTAAAACCCGATCACTGCTGGGTAAAGCAGCTGAAACATAGGTTTTGTACCTATACAGGGACAGCACCCTGTCACATTACCTTCCCTGTTTGTGTGAGGCCGGGGCCCTATATGGCTGAGTCCCGACCCTCCACCACTTCTCGAGGCATATAGTCTGCATTGGCATTTTCCTTGCCGGATCTGTACTGGATCTCAAACGAGAAGGGTTGGAGGGCAAACTTCCCAGTTTAGCCAGGACAGTTCTGGTTTGTAAGCTAATGTCCCCTGTTCCTAGGGTAACCATATTTGTCCTGGCAAAAACTGGGACAAAATGTCACGCATGCGAAGTCGTTTGCTGGTTGCTCATGCGTGATCTGAGCTTGCCGGTCACGTATGCGCACGAGCTGCCGGCAAATGCCGATTGTGCATGAGCAGCTGGCAATGGCCAATCGCGCATGCGCAGTTGGCGCTCACCAGGGGTCCAGAAAACCAGGACAGCAGCCGAAAAAAGTCAGGAGAGAGCCCTAAAAACTATGACGGTCCAGGCTAAACTGAGGCATCAGGTCACCCTACCTATCTTCTTCTATCTCCCGGTTTTGCCGGATGCAGAGAGAAAAGCAGGGTCTGCCAATTTCTTCTCCAGCCATTAGGTGGTGCTGCTGCTGCGCTGATAAATGGCTGTGTCCCTGCGGCGAGGTGGTGGTAAAACACCAGTGGAGTCAAATGACCACATAGGTAGTATGTATATGGTAACCTCAATCTTTGGCAGTGATTATGGTCCCGGCGTCGGTGCATGCACGTACTTGCGTGCCCGAGCCCGGCAACCACTCTTCTTGTTTTGTTGTTGTTAGCAACCACTGTGCCTGCGCATCTGGCGGGAAAGTTGCCCGTTGAAGCTGCAGTGTTTTGTTAAGATCAGAAATTTTGATTTTTCAGGCGGCTGCAGCATCACGTGTAATTTTCCGGCCAATGAAATTACAGTTTTATCAAAATACATTTTTATACAAGTTACCTCAGTTTCAGTGTCACATCTCACAGAAATAAACTTTGGTTTAGCAGCATAATTATTGTCTCTTGTTTTTTGTAAATTGATACATACATATAAAAACTTGTAGATTTTATATTTATAAATTGAATCTTTGTACAAAAATTATATTTATTTAATTTTTATTTTTATAAAAAGTTTTTTTTTTTTAATAAAAATAAATAAATAATAATAATAATTGTATACTTACAAAATACAGTGGATAATTCAGCTGTTGAGCAGTTAGTTTCGGAGATTTTTCAACGAGATGCGTTGTGGAACCAACGCAGTCGTGCTTATCATAACCGATATATACATGATAAATTGTGGCGTGAAATTGGTGATATTTCATCAATCACAAGTAAGTATATTTAATATGTATCGATTACTTGATTTTAATATTTAATTATGTAATTCTGTCAATCTTGATTATATAAACTTTTCTTATTAAAAACGCATTTTTTAATTATTGTACTTTTGCAGTGTATCACACTCAATGCTAGATTGAGTGTGCAAGTAGTTTTGTTTCAAATAGTTTATCCTATTGTTTCGATTTGTTAAATAAGTGTTGAAATATATTGAGTTCTTTAAATTGCATCTTTCTTTGATCGTTGATTGTATATATTTTTTAAAACAATTGTTTAATGTTGAATTGCATACTTAATTCATACCAACGAATACTTAAAAAAAAAAATCCTCTTGTAATTAGCATTTTCCGTCGCTGTTCATAATTATTAATATTTTTATTGTTAGGTGACTTTGCCAAGTACAAATGGAAACATTTGAGGGATTCTTTCCGATGTGAGTTAAAGAAATTAAGGCCTGGGCACCCAGGGGAACCCGGATCCAGGACGCAGGATCGTCCATCAACATGGCCCTTTTTTTCTTCTATGCTCGTCCTGAGGGAGCAGATGACACCTGCAGTGACGGATTGTAATCTATATCGCCCGTCAACATCATCTGCGCACCAAATGTATGCAGCCTCATCATGTACTCCATCTCAAGTGCTTGCAGAAAATTAAAAGGAGGTTCCCCAGTGTTTGCTGGCCATCTTTGAGACAACTGCATTAGTAGAATTAGAGGAATTCAGTGTGTGAAACCGTTATCAATAGTGAACCACCACACAAAAAGAAAAAAGTAATGAATGACAACAACAGGGAGATGTTGGCCCTGGAAAACCAGAAGCTACAGGCTATAACAAATGTGTTTCAGGGTTCCAAGGATTCAGACATGGATTATCTAAAAAGTCTACATCCTTTTTTAAAGAACATGAACCCTGCAAAGAACAAGGCGTGAAATGCAAACAGTTGTGCTTAGAGCAATAGAGGAAGAGTAATGGTCTATTCATCACTAATGTATTCCCCTCTGTTTTCATGCTGGTTTTACATTGTTATACAGTATGTCAGTTTTGTTACGTATCTAAAGTTTACAGTTTGCATTGTTGGTTGCACTTGTTTATAAAAAAAAAATTTGTTCACTTTATGTCTACGTCTATGTTGAATCTTCTTAACAATTAACAGGTGTGAAGTATATAATAAATCTATCTGTAAATTAGACAATGTAAGTGTACTAAAAAAATAAGACGCCAAAACTGAAATATAAACCGTTTATTAAATTATAACAATATAAACATAATCAATTAAGTACGTTTATTACAATACCCACAGATATACCCCGTATAGATATCAGAAAATTATCAAATAGCATACATTTCTCAATAATATATTGATACACAGCAGTATTTGAATACAATTGTTTGCCTTTGCGAATTTATTCATTATACATAAATCACACCATGTATGTCAAATAGCTGAATAAGTTTATTACATAATAAATATATACATATGCATACTGTTTGTGATAACCTTGAAACATCACTATTATAATATATTATACACAATATTATAACTATTATAACACGCTCAGAGACATAATATAATGAATATTTAAATATCATGTTGCCATGGTACAGTGCCATCACCGTTAAAATATTCTCTAAAACTATTGCGAATGTTTTTTGACATAGTAGCTGTGGCATTATTTGACCTACATCTGTGAAGCTGATTACTAGCAGTATTAAAGTGCGTAGCTACCGTTAAATCATGGCTGCCTTCTAAATCGATTACAATATTGTGTAGTATAGCAGCACATTTAACAATTCTTTTCGCATTTAGGCACATTGGTCTCAATGGATTTAAGCAGGATTCTCCATTTTGCGGTCATTATGCTAAGGGCACACTCCACACACCTTCTTGCCCTGGAAAGCCTATAATTAATGATTTCTTCTTCTTTGGACAATCCTTGTCTGCTGTAGGGCTGTAACGCCTGTATGCCCGCAGACCTGGACAGTCCCCAGTACTGAGGTGGGTAAGGGTATAACACGCACACACAGCAGTGAGGGCGTGCCCGGAGTGTGGTAAGGTGCGTTGCCGGGTCTGGTGAGAAAGGGTTAATGATATACTTGCTGCGTCCAGGATGCCAGAAGTCCAAGGGTAATGTCCAAAAGCCGTGGGTCAGGGGCAGGAGATAGCAGCGTAGTGAAGTCCAAAGCCGAGTCCAGGGGTAGCGAGGTACACGTAGTCAAACAAGAGCCGAGATCAAATCCAAAGGTATCCAACAGAGGCAGGGACAGGAACAAGAGCTGTAACAGAGAACAGAGATTGGCATAGACAGCTGCACACAGGAGTCACAGACGAACTATGCAGAGCGAGGAAGGAGAGGGCAGACTGGGGTTAAAAAAGCAGGAGGACCAATGATAGGAAGGGGTGGAGCGGAGGCCTGTCTGAGCGATCCCAGGGATAGGTCCAGGTGAGCAAGGAGGGAGTCAGAGAGGTGAGTAGTTGAAATCGCCTGCAGCCGTTGGGGGGTGGAGCCAGCGGCACGGGAGGACGAGTAAGAGGATCGGGTGCGCGCGCACTCTGTAAGGTTGCCGTGTGCGCACCCCGGCTGCGTGCAGGAGGATGTGGCGTGCGCCGCGGAGGAGCGGCATGGCGTGGGGGCAGGTAAGGAGCCTACGGAGCGGAGGACCGGAGCTAGCAGCCGCAGTGGGAGCTGAGGTGACGGGGACCCGCTGAGAGGCGCGTGTCCCCCGGTCCCTTACAGTACCCCCCCTTGAGGATCGGACTCCCAAGGTTTGTGAGGAAATTTCCGACGAAATTGTTTAAGGAGAGCTGGAGCATGAATATGATGACAAGGTACCCAGGAGCGTTCCTCCGGACCATATCCTTTCCAATGAACGAGGAACTGAAGTCTGCTCCTGGAGAAAAGTGAATCAAGGATGGATTGGACCTCAAATTCCTGTTGCCCTTGTATTACGACGGGATTGGGTCTCTGAGGACGGTCCGGAAAATGTACATTTTGAACGAAGGGTTTCAGAAGGGACACGTGGAACACAGAGGGTATCCTCATGTGGGAGGCAGCGAAAGTCGATACGCTACTGGATTGATCCGTTCGAGGACCTTGAAGGGACCCAAGAATCTAGGAGCCAGCTTCTGGGAAGGAGTTTTAAGCTTGATATTTTTTGAAGATAGCCAAACTCTGTCTCCAGGTTTGTATTCCGGGCCCACCTGACGTCCCCGATCTGCTTGCGTCTTTTGTTTTTGGACGGCCCCTTGCAAGGCTTTTTGAATCTTCTTCCAAGATTTTTGTAAATTAGACACGTGAGTATCTGCTGCAGGTACACCAGAGGGGAGGGAGGAGAGGGGAAGACTGTGTTACGCCGGTGCTGCCCGCAGACCAGACTCGTCCCTTATACTGAGGTGGGGACGTATATGTGCATGCACCCGCAGCAGAAGGAGCGTGTCTGGAGTGTGGTGTTTTTGGCATTGCCAGGCCAGGTGTGAACAGGTGTAGCAATACTTGCCGGTACCGGACTGAAGAGGCGAAGTCGTTACCGTAGCCAAGGTCGGGGAGGGAGAGATCCGGAAGGTCGAGGTCCAAGCTGAGGTCGAGGGCTGGAAGAAGCTGCAGGGTCAAGAGGAAGCCGGTATCCAGAGCCAGATAAGCACGTCCACAAAGCCGGGTCGCAACCTGAAAGCACGAAGACAAAGGGAGAGCCAGAATAGACGTCTGTAGCAGAGACTATGTCGAGCGGTGTGAGAGAGGCAGAACAGGCATTAAGTACTGTGGCTGACTAATGGGTAATGGATGCAGGCCTGGTGGAGCCCTAGGAGCAGTCCAGGATTGGTCTCCATAATAGTCTGCCAGGTGGTAAGGTTTAGGGTTAACTAGTAACCAGCGTGTGGGCGAGGGGCGTGGCTTCACTGCAAGAGCAGTGAATAAATTAGCTGGTGCTGGTATGTGCTCCATAACCACAGGGGATGCGTGCGCAGCAGCAACGGCAGGCACCCGAGCACCACCCCAGCGCGGGGAAGCAGCAGCCCGACGGGGAGGACGGAGAAGCCCCCCCAGCACGGAGGCCGAGTGGGAGCGGCGAGGACGGAGCCACACAGCCGCGGGAGCGGACAGAGGTGAGGGGAGGTCACGCTGCGACCGACGTGACCCCCGAGTCCTCACAGTACCCCCCCCTTTCAGGGTCGGCCTCAGGACGATCCTTCCATGGCTTGGATGGAAACTTTTTACGGAAGCGTTAAAGAAGTCCTGGTGCGTGGATGTCGTTAAGAGGTACCCAAGACCTCTTTTCGGGTCTGAAACCCTTCCAATGAACCAAGAAATTGACTTTCCCTCTGGAGAGACGGGAATCTAGTATGGTCTGGACCTCGTACTCTTCGTTGCCCTGTATGATCACAGGATCCAGTTTAAGAGTGTGGTCCGGGAACAGAGGGCTAGAGATGAACGGTTTGAGAAGTGATGTATGGAAAACATTAGGAATTCGCATGCTTGGGGGTAGTTGAAGGCGGAAGGCCACCGGGTTAACCTGCTCCATGATAGGAAATGGCCCCAGAAACCTAGGAGCCAATTTGGGGGAAGGGATTTTGAGGCGGATATTTCTAGTAGACAACCAAACCTTGTCCCCTGGTTTGTAATTGGGTGCAGGTCGGCGACGGCAGTCAGCCTGGACTTTAGAAGACAGGGAGGCCCTTTGAAGTGCAGATTGGATTCTAGCCCAAGAGTCCTGTAGGAGGGAGATGTGTTCATCCACAGAGGAGATCCTGGAAATAGGTAGGCAAGCCGGGTGATAGTCGTAATTAATAAAGAAAGGTGTCTCACCAGTGGATTAATTCCTGGTGGAATTAAAGGCATACTCAGCCCAGGAAAGCAATTCTGTCCAGTCATCCTGGGAACTATGGAGAGGAACCTCACTCTAAACCCCTTGATGGTGGAGGCGTGCTGCCTAGGGAGTGGGTTGATGAATTTGTAGGGGAGTGTATCTGGAGAGATACACAGAAGAGTCCCTTTGTAGGCGCACCGCAGACCTTTATAGAATAAAAATGGTCAGGGGTGAAAATAAAGGTGTGTATAACGAAATCTCTTTAATACTTTGTTAAATTCAGTGAAAAATGTAATTAAAAACTGGTGTATACCCTCTATTAGGGTGT
The DNA here is from genome assembly GCF_040206685.1 of Ascaphus truei. Classification (NCBI taxonomy): domain Eukaryota; kingdom Metazoa; phylum Chordata; class Amphibia; order Anura; family Ascaphidae; genus Ascaphus; species Ascaphus truei. The sequence continues at coordinate 104,604,461 of NC_134488.1, read as the reverse complement.
GCACCTAATAAAGGTTACTCAGTATCAGTGTTACTTTTATTGATGAAACAACAAAGAGTGGGGAGTGATCACAGGACCATACTAATTGAATGGGTACGGCCTGTGCACCCACATATGCCAATTTGTACCTGGGCTGGTGGGAGCGTACCCACGTTTTTAATGAGGACCTATCTATGTACACTGACCACATTTCCATGTGGATCAGATACATAGATGATATCCTGCTTCTATGGGAAGGATCTAGTCAACTTCTGCACGAGTTTGTGGACAAGCTAAATACAAACACGCTTAATCTGAGGCTTACGACTGTGCTGAGTACCACATCAATAACATTCCTAGATCTTGATATCTACATTGATTGTGAACGAAACATCCAAACCAAGGTGTTCAGGAAATGCACAGCAACCAACAGTCTGCTATTGGCACAGAGCCAGCATCCCAATAGCCTCATAGCAGGTATCCCAATAGGGCAATACCTCCGTCTTCGGAGAAATTGCTCTACGATCGAAGAATTCATTACTCAATCGAAAGAACTTCGCTCCAGGTTCCTCAACCGTGGGTACAACATCAAAATACTGAATAAAGCTTATCATCGGCATTACATAGCGACAGGGTCTCACTTTTGTCTAATAATAAGACAAAAACAAAAGACACAACAATCAGAGTAATTGGCACCTTTAACAAAAGATGGTGGGCCATTAAAAAGATCTTTGCTAAACATTGGCATCTTCTTCAGGCTGATGACGATCTGGTGAAAGTCATAGGACCTAGACCCACTATTACCAGCAGACGGTCTAAGAACCTACGGGACTCTCTAGTAAACAGCCATTTCCAGCGGGCTAGAAGTACAACTTGGTTGAGTCCCGTTAAAGGCATGTACCGCTGCCAGGGTTGTAAAGCGTGCCAACATATCAACGTTGGTAAAACATTCGCTAATCATGACAACACCTCACAATTTTGCGTGGACAGCTTCATCAATTGTCGGTCTACCAACGTTATCTATCTTATCACATGTCAATGTGGTAAGAGATACGTTGGAAAAACAACTAGACAATTACGCAGACGTGTTCTTGAACACATTAATTCCATCAAACACTCTGCAGAGACATCAGTTGCTAGACACGTCTCACAATGTCACAACAGTGATACGAGTGTAATTAAATTCATGGGAATTTATCAATTGAAATGTCCCATGAGAGGCGGAAATATTGACCAATCCTTGCTTCGTATCGAAGCAGAATGGATTTATAAGTTAAAAACCAGGAGTCCAAATGGTCTCAATGAGGGGTTCACCTTTACGCCCTTCATTTGATTTGGGGATCGTTTGTTTGGACATAATCATCCATTTACTACACACTGTGAATATATAGTTCACTGGTCTTTGCGACAACCAGCTATGTCTTTTCCATTGTCCACTATGACAATTTCCAGCTTTCGGTATTGATTTAATAGATTATAATATTTCAATATTACTATTATTATTTAGACTAGTGACAATATTATTAAAGTCCTACGGCCAATAGTGGGCTTAGTGTTCGTGTAATGTGCGTATATGTGCCATATATGATAACTATAGATAATTAATTCTGCACATATATACATTTACGTTTCATATATTGTTAAATCTATTTATCAATCACTGCATTTCAAGCCGACACATTGCTTAATAAATTACATTTATGGTGGATTGTATAAGAATCAATTTTATTGGTATAATCACCGGAGAATATAAATGTGTAATACAGGTCTTATATACCCTTTCCCCCTCCTCTCCCTCCCCCCCCTCTTCCCCCCCCCTTTTTACAGTCAGCACCCGGTATACGTGTTATATATAACACCATCTCTGTGCCATCAGCAGGTCTGAGACTGTTTGTCAGCATCAGTCCATCCCTGCTTACTGTATACTTTCATTTGGTCATTCAGTATATTACATTGTCCCTAGGTCCATTGGGGTATAGATTAGATAATCTCTAAAATCCCTTGCATGATCATTGAACCTAGGGAGTTTCTGTAATAAATTTAGAGTCCCCGCGCATGCGACATACCATCAGGCAGAATTCGCTAAAATTTACTAAGTTCCCACGCATGCGCTATCCATATAGATCGCAATGGAAATATTTCTAAGTCCCTACGCATGCGCTGTACCATTGGATGGCAAGTGTGGCGATTTCTATGTTGCCACGCATGCGCGATAGAAACGGACTTAAAATTGTATCTTTTATAAGTCCAGACGCATGCGCGACAATAATGGGCAGAATCCCAAGTCCCAGCGCTTGCGCAATGTGCATGGGACTGGATAAGTCAATCTTTAAGTTCTCGCGCATGCGCAATGAATACAGGCAACAATGGAATTTCTCCTATGTCCCCGCGCATGCGCAGTCTACATCAATACCATTTCAAGCTATCCCCAAGTCTCCGCACATGCGTTATAAGCATTGGAAACAACTGGAATATTTTCTAAGTCCCCACGCATGCGCAGTGAACGCAATCGACCTGAATTGTTTCTAAGGTCCCGCGCATGCGCAGTATGTATGGATGGACTCCCAGAACTGGTTTCAAGTCCCCGCGCATGCGCATTAGATACTTTATTCGGCGCGGATGTTTTAAGTCTTTACAAGCTCTAAAAATGCACAGAAAACAATGTGAATATGATAAAATGAAGGCACAACACTGCGGTTTACAAATAAAACTGTATTTATCAACTTGTGAGTAGTTTATTGAGTCAGTTTGGAGGGGACCTCAGTGCGCATGTGCAACAGCTGTTATTCATTGATTTTGTAATTAGGGTGCTGTAAGGGTATAAAAGGGTCTAGACCTCATTCCCCCAGTAATACTTGTCCCTGAAGAAGCTCCTTTGCTGGAGGGAAACGCGCGTTGGACGCCCAATGTTGTCAGTCTCCTACTTGGAGCTGTTTTTAATGTAGTGTTTGCAGTATCCTGGGTGTAACTGTGAAGACCATATGAGTTAACTATTCATTAATCAATTCATGGTCAGTGTGCCTGCTATCCCTGCACCTTATGTGAGGCGTCTTCATATCACACTGCTGTGTATTCAAGCTAACACTGCTGTATTTGGAAGCTCTATAATACAGCTATTATACCATCACATACCAGCGTTATTACCTCTATGTAAATGTGCAGGGGAGCTATATTTAGCAGTAATAGGATATTCAATCCTGTGGCCACCTACCTGAATATATTTATATACAACTCTACATTTGGTCTCATCGTTGCCCCAGAGGGGTTAATACCCTACTCATAGCAGTCCCTGTCTTTAACATCCCATCATATCAATTGGTACTGGGATAGTAAGAATAACTAACGACACGGTTGCTTGATAGCTATGATTTAATACATTTTTAATTCACATCACACGTTACTTTGGTAATATATGTTTTAAGTATTTATTAAAAGTTAATTTTTACACTTGGGTGGTGTGCATTTAAGTGAATTCTTTTGGGGACACATCCATTTTGTGTTTCCCCTTCCCCTTTTCTGATTTACTTTTATTGATATTGTATCTAGTAGTCTAGTAATGCTTTTGGGGATGTTTATCCCTTATGGAGATCCTCCAAAAGCAATATATGCCAGAAAGATTAACAGGGTGTACAGTAATTACTATATAGGTGTATCCATCGTATGTAGTAGGAGTTCATGGAATGAATGACACTTGAAGACTATTTTATTTATATTATACGAAGCCTCAAAAGGCAGATCTACTGTCTGCTACAAGGCGTAATAGGATAACGCGTGGTATTATAAATACATCGAAGTTAACATAGCACTAGTGTGCAGATCTATCAGAGAACCCAAACAGCCAAAACACAAGACTGTGTGTGCTGCTAAAGTGACTGGGCTGCATCATCAGCCCATAAGCTGAAAACACTCAGAGGTAGGTCTGTACATGGTAAGTATATTGTCCTAATACATACACCATACTCATTCGTATTCTCTCCTCTACCTTTGAGCAGGCAAATAAGCTGCGTATGTTCAATGGTAAGTTTAGTGGTAGTAGGTCTATTCTGGTGGCAGATACACTCTAGTCTCGTGTGGTGTTAGGGTATTAGTGTTTATTTTGCCAGCGTGTTCCAGGAAGGATAAGTGAGGCTAGGTGAATCATCAAAGAGAATGTATGGCATCACATTCTCATGAATTCCATATGTTTGAAAGGTAGGTATACTTGTAGCAAGTGTACACATAAAATACAGTGGTTGTATATTATGAAATTATATTGTACCCTCTGCCTTTAGAAAGGCAGACACACTAGGTGTATTTAGCTCTATAAGACTTGTGGTAGATAGATACTATGTATAGCTATTGTATCCTCTGCCTTTAAGAAGGCAACCCTCCCCTAGGGATGCATTGGCCAGCAGTCGAGTCGGAAGTACGGCTGGTGGAAACGGCTCCTCTGACCCTGACCTCCAAGCAATAGGAACTTGGGATGTCCAGTTGATGAGAGGATTGTGCTTCTGTAACCAGGGTAAGCCGAGAATGACCGGAGTTCTGGGGGCGTGGATTACATCAAAGGCCAAGGTCTCCTTGTGGGAATGAGAGGAAAGGGTGATGGGGCAAGTCTCCAAGGAAATATATGCTGGGGTGAGCGGACGCTCGTCGATCCCGACCAAGGCAACGGGAGACTTCTTCCTAACGAGTGGAATCTGGTTCTGTTCAGAGAAGGCTTGGTCCATGAAATTTCCTCCCGCGTCGGAATCGATAAATGCCGCAGTGGAGGCACGGAAGGTAGGACCCAAGAGAGAGACGGGAATGGTCAATTTCTTGGGAAGTTCCTTCCTGGAAAGGGGACAAGGAGATTTAGCACCCAGGGAGAGCCCCTTTGTACTCACTGGGTTTGGTCGTTTCCCGGACGTAGTGGACATTCACGGACCAGATGCTCGGAGGATCCACAGTAATAACATAATCCACCGGCTTGGCGAGCTTGCTGTATCGGTGTCCGAGAATGCTGGACTCCAAGTTGCATCGGCTCCGGAGCCTCCAAAGCAGGCAGCGGGGAGACGGCAGGTCCTGTGGTTGGAGAGAATCTGAGAAAAGGAGCATGGAAGGGTGTAAATCGGGGAAGCTGGCGTTGGAGGCGGCGTACCTGAAGGCACTGATCCACTCGATTGGCCTGGGTGATAAGTTCCTCCAGAAGCCCTGGCCTGGGTTGTGAGGCGAGCTCGTCCTTGACGGAATCCGTTAAGCCTCGCCAGAAGACTGCGACTAAAGCCTCCTGGTCCCATCGAGTCTCAGCTGCTATGGTCCTGAACTCCAAGGCGTACTGGGCCACGGAACGACGTCCCTGGGAAAGTTCGAGCAAAGAGTCAGAGGCAGTTTCTTGGCGTGCGGGAATATCGAAGACCTGTCGAAAGTCTCGTCTAAAGGCCGTGTAGTCGCGGGTGATATCGGGACCGAGTTCCCAAATCGGGGAGGCCCATGCTAGTGCTTTCCCTGTAAGCAGGCTGTACACATATGCCACTTTCTTGCCACCAGTGGAGTACTGCTGTGGGGCCATCTCAAACTGGATCTCGCACTGATTGAGAAAACCGCGACAGGCGTGTGGATCCTCCGCATACGGTTTAGGTGCCGGGATCTTCGGGCCGGAAGTCGCGGCGGTACCCAGTTCTGGCGACAGTGGCGGTGCCGCCCCAGGTTGTGCCTGAAAAGAAACGTCCTGTACCTGTTGAGTGAGGAGAGCCATTTGTTCAGTTAGGGCCTGGACTTGTTGATACATGGCCGTCATCATGGAGGCATGTCAGTCTTGTCTGCGTCTTGTGGGCTCAACATAATGTTACGCCGGTGCTGCCCGCAGACCAGACTCGTCCCTTATACTGAGGTGGGGATGTATATGTGCACGCACCCGCAGCAGAAGGAGCGTGTCCGGAGTGTGGTGTTTTTGGCGTTGCCAGGCTAGGTGTGAACAGGTGTAGCAATACTTGCCAGTACCGGACTGAAGAGGTGAAGTCGTTGCCGTAGCCAAGGTCGGGGAGAGAGAGATCCAGAAGGTCGAGGTCCAACTGAGGTCGAGGGATGGAAGAAGCTGCAGGGTCAAGAGGAAGCCGGTATCCAGAGCCAGATAAGCACGTCCGCAAAGCCGGGTCGCAACCTGAAATCACGAAGACAAAGGGAGAGCCAGAATGTCGAGCGGTGTGAGAGAGGCAGAACAGGCATTAAGTACTATGGCTGACCAATGGGTAACGGATGCAGGCCTGGGGGAGCCCTAGGAGCAGTCCAGGATTGGTCTCCATAATAGACTGCCAGGTGGTAAGGTTTAGGGTTAACTAGTAACCAGCGTGTAGGCGGGGGGCGTGGCTTCACTGCAAGAGCAGTGAATAAATTATCTGGTGCTGGTATGCGCCCCATAACCGCAGGGGATGCGCGCGCAGGAGCAACGGCAGGCACCCGACGTGTCCTCACAGACTGCTGGGGTGGAAACCATAATTAAGGAAGAAAGGCGACTCTTGCGTGGACTCATTCTTCAGCGAATTAATAGCGAACTCCGCCCAGGGTAATAGATCCACCCAGTTGTCTTGAGATTCTGACACAAAGCATCCGAGATACTGCTCCAAGGTCTGATTCATTCTCTCCGTCTGGCCGTTGGTCTGCGGGTGGTAACCCGAGGAGAAGTGGAAAGAAATTCCAAGTCTCTGAGAGAAAGCTCGCCAAAACTTAGAGATGAATTGAGTACCCCTGTCCGAAACAATAAAGAGTGGCGCGCCGTGTAACCTGAAAATTTCTTTAGAAATAATGTCAGCCAAGGTAGCTGAATTGGGGAGACCCGTGAGGGGTATAAAGTGTGTGTGCTTGGAAAACCTGTCCATTACCACAAGGATCGTATTCATCCCTTTAGAAGTTGGAAATTCCACAATAAAGTCCATGGAAATATGCTTCCAAGGCCGTTCCGGAATAGGAAGAGGCAGGAGGAGACCAAAAGGACTTGCTCTGAGCACAGACTGGACAAGCTCTGGTGAAATCAAAAATGTCTTTTTTCTTTTTAGGCCACCAAAAGGTCCGTTTAATAAGATCCACTGTCCTCTTGAAGCCTGGATGACCAGCAGATCTGGAAGAATGCCCCTACGCTAAGATCTTGTGACGAAAACGTGGGGCAGCGTACAGATGTCCTTCTGGCACCTTAAATATCCTAGGGATATGAGCCTGGGCTTTATTGATCTCATCCAGGGTATCAAAAGTATTGGCAGAAATAATATACTTTGCTGTATAATATTGAAGAATAGTCTCGGAAGATTCGTTAGATGCTTCTTCCGTAGAAAATTGGTGAGAAAGAGCATCGGCCTTGATATTCTTGGTACCCGGAATATAGGAAATTGTGTAATTGAAACGAGAGAAAAAGAGTGCCCAACATGCTTGACGGGATCCCAGACGACGGGCCCCCTCAATGTATAATAAGTTTTTGTGATCGGTGAGAATAGCTACAGGCTCTTTGGTACCTCGAGGAGATGTCTCCACTCTTGCAAGGCTAACTTGATAGCCAAAAGTTCATGGTTCCCGACATCATAATTTCTCTCGGCCGAAGAGAATTTCCTAGAAAATAATCCACATGGATAGAGTCTTTCTTAGGGAGAAGATCTTTGTGAGAGTACTGCCCCAGCTCCCACATCAGAAGCGTCAACCTCAAGGGTGAAAGGAAGGGATATATCCGGGTGCCGGAGGATGGGGGCGGAGACGAAAGCTCTTTTGAGAAACTTGAAGGCTTTGATGGCCTCAGGGGACCATGCTGTCAGATCAGCCCCTTTTTTGGTAAGAGCAGTAATGGGTAAAGCGATAATAGAGAAATTACGGGTGAATTTTCGATAGTAGTTAGAAAAGCCAAGGAAACGCTGAACGGCTTTTAGGGAATTCGGTAACGGCCAATCCAGAACAGCCTTCAACTTCTCAGGATCCATGGTGAAACCTTGATCTGAGATTAAATAGCCAAGGAAGGCTGTGGATGATTGGTGGAAGAGACATTTCTCCATCTTCGCGTAGAGGCTATTAGCACGAAGTCGAGTGAGAACCACTTTGGTGTGACGAATGTGCTCTTCCAGGTTCTTGGAGAAAATTAGAATATCATCTAGATATACTATGACGAAAATACCCAAAATGTCCCGGAAGATATCATTCATAAATTCTTGGAAGACGGCAGGGGCATTGCAGAGGACGAACGGCATCACTAGATATTCATAATGACCGGAACGCGTGTTAAATGCAGTTTTCCATTCGTCACCGTTTCGTATTAGGATTAGATTATAAGATCCTCTCAGGTCGAACTTGGAGCTGGTCAAAGAGTTCCGAAATTAGAGGAAGAGGGTACCGGTTTTTAACTGTAGTCTTGTTAAGCCCACGAAAGTCGATACAGGGTCTTAGAGAGCCATCCTTCTTTTTCACGAAGAAGAAACCTGCCCCGGCGGGGGAGGTAGAATTCCGAATAAACCCTTTCTTAAGATTCTCCTGGATGTAGGTCGCCATAGCCTCGGTCTCGGGCACAGATAGGGGATACGACTTAGACTTGGGGAGTGTGGTTCCAGGAATTAATTCGATGGGGTAGTCGTACGAACGATGAGGTGGTAGGACTTCAGCCTGAGTCTTGTTAAAGACGTCCAAAAAGTCATGATATACCTCCGGCAGGGTAGAGAGAGAAGATGAAGAGGTGTCGAGACCAGCGAGCACGGTAACGGGAGGAGTGACCGTCTTCTTCAAGGTAGGAGCCCACTGGATCGGTAGTTCGTTTGTCCAATCAACACACGGGTTGTGAAGCTGAAGCCACGGCAATCCCAAAATGACCTGGACAGTAGGAGAGAGAAAAACATCGAAGATGATGACTTCAGTATGACCATCCGCGGTGGTCAGGGTGAGGGGGACAGATTCCCAAATAATAAAGGCTGGTTGGAGTGGTCGACCATCGATAGCCTCAAGGCCGATGGGTGACTTCTTCTTGATTAACAGGATTTGGTTGTTGCAGGCATAGTCGTGATCCAAGAAGTTACCACCAGACCCGGAGTCGATGAAGGCTTCAACCTCTACCCATTTGGACCCTCAAGAGTTATGGGGAGAAGGATTCTCTTCGGTAGCTCTTTGGGGGGAGAGGGGCAAGGAGAAATGGTACCCAGTAGAAGCCCCTCTACCTTTACTGGGCGTTCTCGTTTCCCGGTTTCAGGCGACAGTGTCGTAGTTGGTGTTCCGGGGAGCCGCAGTAGTAGCAGAGACCCTCATCTCGGCGGCGTGTTCTCTCAGCGGTCCGAAGCTGTTGGCTACCGATTTGCATCGGTTCGGGAGCGTCCAGCGCAGGAAGAGCCAAGGGAGGAGACCTAGGAGAGCAGGCAAGGGCGGCATTAAAATAGGGATGCTGGCGCTCGTGGCGTCACTCTTGAATGTGCTGGTCCATCCGGATGCTGAGGGCAATGAGATCCTCTAGAGATGAGGGACGAACATGAGCTGCGAGGTCGTCCTTGAGGGATTCGGACAAACCCTGCCAGTATGCCGTGGCGAGAGCTTCATCATTCCACTGAGTCTCTGCAGCGATGGTGCGGAACTCCACCACATATCTTGCAGCCGACCTGCGACCCTGACATGAAATAAGGAAGAAGCGGCAGTCTCCCTATGCGCTGGGGTGTCAAAGAACTGTTGGAACTCTCGCCGGAATTTGGGGTAGTCCTGTGTTAAATCAGATCTGTGCTCCCAGAGGGGAGAAGCCCAAGCAAGAGCGTCGCCCGTGAGTAGGGCGTAGGCATAGGCCACTTTAGAACGACCTGAGGGAAACCAAGATGGGAACATCTCGAACTGGATGTCACATTGGTTCAAGAATCCCCGACAAATAAGGGGGTCCTCGGCATACCGGTTGGGAGGTGGAATACGTGGCTCAAAGTTGCCCATAGGTACTGGGGCTGGAGGAGACGGTGCAGCTGGCGATTCCCGCAGGGAGAGTTTAGAAAGTTCTTGCACCACATCAGTGACTTGGTCACTTAAAAATTGCCAATGATCCATAGTGACACCTTGGCCCACCTCAGGGGGGTCTGCATTTGTTGGCTCTGCATAATGTAACGCCTGTATGCCTGCAGACCTGGCCAGTCCCCAGTACTGAGGTGGGTGTAGAGGGAGAGAGGGGTGGCCCGGTATTAAAGGGGTTGCACCCCATATGGCCACCCCCAGACCTCACCAGGGAGGCAAGGGGTTAACTGGACTTCGGTCCAGGAATGTGGTTTTAACCTTGCCATTACATGTAAATGTGTGTTCCCCTGTTCCAATGTAATATCATCATGTCAGTGTCTGCACCACACAAACACTGGGATCCATCCGGGAGGGCATGGGTTAATAGTTGATTAGTGATTATAGCCCTTTGTGTAATTTTCTCGCCTTTTCAGGCACCATTTTGCAGAGTCCCATAGGCCGCTATTAGAGCTCCATGCGTTTCAACGGCGGATCTAGCTGTTTTGGACCTGTTTCCCTCGAAGACCAGCAGGTGGCGTCCGAGAGGAGGAGCGGCGGTTTCCCATTGTAAGTCAATGGGCTCATTGACTTCAATGGAGATTCCTCGACGGCGCTTTCCAGGAACGAGTTGGCAGCAGTCCAAACCGCAAAACCGCAAAGCGGATACTTTTTCTGAAAAAGAGCTTTCGTCACTGATTAGTCAAGTTCAACGACAAGTGGCGTGGGAATTTTAGGTTCTAGGGCGCCCAGAAATAAAATTATTTTTGCCCCTAGCTCCTAGGCCTCCCCTCACTTGACCACCACCGGGTCCAAGAGTCCAGGACCTCCAGAAAGGGTCGTGCTGACGGAGCAGGGTTGCGCCATAGGTTTCAATGGCGGCGGCAGAAGCAGCACGAGAAAACGGCTAAGTCCGAAACCCTGCTAATCATAAGTCCATATCTCCGGTTCTGGAGGGTCCAGAGGGCTGTGGTTTGGGGTGCCTGTGGTCACTGTTCCGGCATGACCACAGTACCATTCCCGACCTTCTCTGACCAACCCGACGGAGTATGGACCACCATAAAGGTTCGTGAGTTTTTCCCATAGGCTCCAATGGCGGCCGTCCCCCCATTGAACGGCTATGGCGGAGAAGCCCCATAGACTCCAACGGCGGCGGATTCCCCGTTGTAAGTCTATGGCGGCAGACTCCCATAGCTGCAATGGCAGAGATTCCCCGTTGAAAGCCTATGGCGGCGGAGCCCGTTGTTTTCAATGGGGATTTAGTGAAAACCTGAGATTTCTTTTTAGCGGAGATTTTTATAATAAAATATGAAACGGTTTATGTGATATTTGTATATCTTAGGTTCCAAAGGTCGCAGCGGGCTGAAACTTGGACCCTGTAGTGTACCACTTCCGGCATTAAGGTCTGGAAAGTTGGGACCCACTGGACCTAACGGAACCGGTTCTTTTAATATGTATGTATATTCAGAACCATACTATATTTCAAAGCGGGGGCAAATGCCGCGAAGATTCCTGCCTACTAAGGAATGCAAATGGCCAAGGGAAAGACCAAATGTCTAGGAAACAGGCCCCTGATCAAAGACTCAGCCACTCCAACTGTTTACAGGAGGGCGGAAAGGCGTGAAGCTGGAGTGGTTTGTGAGTGTCATAACTCACACTTACAAACAAAGCAAATCCTGCCAGATATTCCATTTGGTAGACTGACCGGTGCCCCTGATTTAGATGTGGGGCTACAGAAATGAGACCCTCAGGGCCCCAGGACGCATGTGCCAACTAGCTGGGGGGCATAGGTAAATCTGTGTTCCCATGTTAGAGATTGGGTACAGATAATTGATCTCCAATAGCCTGTACTCAATGTTAAGAATAGGGTTACAAAGATATATAAACTGTTGTCAACCCTACAGTACTTTTCTTCTATTACATCTTGTTTGTTACCTGATCGCTGGAGAATTGCTATCTGATACTTCTTCATTTCCCAACCCCAAAGTAAGCGTTACATTCTTGTCTGTTAAATTGTACTATATTGCCGTGTTCACCTTTTTCAAGGAATAAACTACATTTTATTTATATCTAAGCCTCATTCAGTTCAACCCAGTTATTTTTGGTGTATTATTATAGCCTGTCACAAAGTTACTGTCACAGTGGGTAAGGGTATAACACGCACCCACAGCAGTGAGGGCGTGCCCGGAGTGTGGTAAGGTGCGTTGCCAGGCCTGGTGAGAAAGGGTTAACGATATACTTGCTGCGTCCGGGATGCCAGAAGTCCAAGGGTAATGTCCAAAAGCCGTGGGTCAGGGGCAGGAGATAGCAGCGTAGTGAAGTCCAAAGCCGAGTCCAGGGGTAGCGAGGTACACGTAGTCAAACAAGAGCCGAGATCAAATTCAAAGGTATCCAACAGGAGCAAGGAACAAGAGCTGTAACAGAGAACAGAGCTTGGCATAGACAGCTGCACACAGGAGTCACAGAGGAACTATGCAGAGCGAGGAAGGAGAGGGCAGACTGGGGTTATAAATGCAGGAGGACCAATGATAGGAAATGGTGGAGCGGAGGCCTGTCTGAGCGATCCCAGGGATAGGTCCAGGTGTGCAGGGAGGGAGTCAGAGAGGTGAGTAGTTGAAATCGCCTGCAGCCGATGGGGGGCGGAGCCAGCGGCACGGGAGGACGAGTAAGAGGATCGGGTGCGCGCGCACTCTGTAAGGTTGCCGTGCGCGCGCCCTGGCTGCATGTGGATGTGGTGTGCGCCGCGGAGGAGCGGCATGGCGTGGGAGCCGGAGAGGTAAGGAGCCGACGGAGCGGGGGACCGGAGCTAGCAGCCACAGTGGGAGCTGAGGTGACGGGGACCCGCTGAGAGGCGCGTGTCCCCCGATCCCTTACAAGGATTTCATCAAGTAAGGACTTGAGCACACACAGCGCTACGCGACATGCGCGCGTTCGTCACTGACCCCTGGTGGCCAATGGTAGTGTTCATTGTTGAAACTACCATTGGCTGCAAAGCACGGCGTCGTTGCCGCTGCTGTAGCTGGAGTCTTTCAAAAATGTGATTCCAGGCTACAGCAGTGTGACGTCAGTTTCAGCAGCCATTGATTTGCTGCTGAAATTGCTGGGGGACGAGGTTTATTATTTTATTTATTATTTATTCTCATTATTACATTATATTACATTATTTATCCGCCACCCGCCCGCTCCCCCGAAACCGGCTCGCTTCCCCCGCCCGCGGATCATTCCGTCTGCTGGGGATGTTCACACATCGCCCAGCTGACGGAGGCGCGTGCACGCGGCGCCGCGAAGCGCCATGTGTGCTCTTGCCCTAAGGGAGTAATGAATAGGCCTCATCAGCTAAAAGTACATGTGGCAATTTGAGGTTTGTTTTACTCAGTGGCAACATTTGGTCAAAAGGTAGCTGTAAAGTCTTGTCTTCTATTATCTTGTATAGTGAAGATGCTCTAAAAACACCCCCATCACTTTGCTTATCAAATGCACCAACATCAATAGCAATGAATTTATATTTTGCATCTGCTACTGCTTGCAAAACTATTGAAGGAAAATGTTTATAATTGTAAAACATAGATCCTGCATTTTTGGGATTTTTAATGCGAATGTGTTTCCCATCAATGCAACCAACACGATTGGGAATATTCCAATTGCTCAGAAATTCGTTTGCCACAGTGCTCAAGCGTTCGGCGGTGGGAAATGGCGTATGATATTCTTGTAATGCATTCCGGATAGCATCGCAGGTGTTATACACAATTTTTTGGACGGTTGTACTACCCATCAGAAAAGAAAATGCCAATGCCCAAAATTAAGTTCCAGCAGACAGAAATCTGTCAAAAATAAAATTAAATACAGTATTAAACTTTATTGACAATATCTAAAAGATTCAAATGATTTAAAAAATATATATATATAAAATATAAAAAATATATATTTAATTTTTAACAATTATGTGAAGGGGTGGGGAAGACAGTTGAGGGGGGGGAGAAAGGTGAGGGGGGAGGAAGGTGAGGGGTGAAAGGGGGAGAGAGGGGTGAAGGGAGATAGAGAGATGTGGGGAGAAAAGGGGTGAGGGGGAGCAGTGGCGGGATGAGGTGGAGGATAGGTGGATGGGGAGAGAAGTGGGGGGACAGTGGTAAAACAGTGATAAAACTAAATAAAAAATATACTAAGTATATTAGCTAGTATTAAAATATATAAACAATATGCCTTTACTGTCATAGATGTCTTTACATATAATTACATAGCACAATTATAGTACAACAGTAATTAAACAAACCTCAATGTTAACATTAGCCTTTCTTCAGCACGAATAGTCGGAGCAAAATTGGTCTGAATTGGGTTCATTTTGTCCTGGATCCTTGTCAAAATGTAATTAAAAGTAGCAGGGGACAGTCCCATGTATTGAAAAAAATGATGTTTATACTTGCGCAGAATAGGGTATAAGGTTGCAAATTCTCCTTTTTTTTTCTTTCTCTCTACATTCATTGGGTGCACGTTAGTCTGTCTCCTGGACATACATGTTGTTTTAAAGTGACTGTTTTCCATCGAACGCAGTACTAGCAGTTTCTGCTGTGTTGACATTGCCATCTTGATTGCCTATGGATGCCTGGCATCCACACCCGAACTGCAACTCCCAGCAGGAAGCCAACAAACAACAATGATGTCACTTCCGGTTAGGCGCAGTCACGCACTTCCGTGTATATTTTCGTGACCATTTTCAGTTTTTTTCCTGTAAGAGATTGTCTAGCACGGAGGTCCCCAGTGCGCATGCAAATTGCTAGACAATCTCTTACAGGAAAAAAAAACCTGAAAATGGTCACGAAAATATACACGGAAGTGCGTGACTGCTGGGAGTTGCAATTCGGGTGTGGATGCCAAGCATCCATAGGCAATCAGAAGGAAAGGCCACACTATACATACATATACACATATACACACACACTATATATACATATACAGGTAAACCCCGTTATAACGCGCCTCGTTATACCGGGATTCGGTTATAACGCGGTTTTCCCGTGGCTCCCGTTTTTTGCACACTGCACACACTGCACACACTCTCACTGCACACACTGCACACACACTGCACACACACTGCTCACTGCACACACACTGCTCACACTGACACACACTGCACACTGCACACACACTGCTCATTGCTCACACTGCACACACACTGCTCACACTGACACACACTGCACACTGCACACACACTGCTCACACTGACACACACACTGCTCATTGCTCACACTACACACACTGCACACTGCAAACACACTGCTCATTGCTCACACTGCACACACTGCACACTGCACACACACTGCTCACACTGACACACTGCACACACACTGCTCATTGCTCACACTGCACACTGCACACACACTGCTCATTGCTCACACTGCACACTGCACACACACTGCTCACAATGACACACTGCACACACACTGCTCATTGCTCACACTGCACACACTGCACACTGCACACACACTGCTCATTGCTCATACTGCACACACTGAAACACTGCACACACACTGCTCATTGCTCACACTGCACACACTGCACACTGCACACACACTGCTCATTGCTCACACTGCACACACACACACACACACACACACACACACACACACACACACACGCACACCTCCCAATACACATATACATAAATCAGCCTTACTTTGGGGATGATTGGTGAGGCCTGTGGCTGCAGAGGGGGGGGGGCGCTGCGTGCCGGTGGGGGTGGTGCTGCGGTGGAGGGGGGTGATGGCTGCGGGGCCCCCCGATGCTGCGGGGGCTGGTGGGATGGCCCGGTGCAGCGCGGGGGGGCAGGTAGGTGGGGGTAGAATGGCGGTACGGCCCGGGGCGGGGGGTGGGACGTCATTGTGCTGTGGGGGGGTGGGAGGGTGGCGGGGCCCTGCGCTGCGGCGGAGTGGCAGGACGACCCTGCGCTACGGCGGGGCAAGGGGGCCCTGTACTGCGGCGCGAGGGCCCTGTGCTGCGGCAGGGGGGTGGGCGGTCTTCCGGAGAGATCCTTTGCTGTGTGGGGGCCCGGTCCTGCGAGGGGGGGTGAAGGCGCTGGAGGATGGGAGGTGACGGTGCTGGGGATGGGGGGGTTGGTGCTGCGGGGGTCCAGGCGGCTGATCACAGCAGGCACCTGTTCCACAATTCTGCTCCCGCGCGCGCGACGGGCCTCCCTCTCGCGCCGGAGCAAGCCACTTGACTTCCGGCACTGTTGATAGGGAGACCAGTGCCGGTGCAGTTTTTTTTTTTTACATATATTAAATTAACGGGCACGGCCCTTTGCCCTGGGAGGGAGAGGGAGGGGGCTGGGAGGGAGGGAGAGGGAGGAGGCATGTGGCCCGCATGTTGTGCAGGCCTGGTGTAGGGCTTCCGGACACCTCTTCCTTCCTTCCCTCCTCACTCCCTCCCGAACAGGCGCGCGGCGGCCATTTTTAAAAAAAAATTAGAGCCCCTATCTGTAGGCTATCCCTGGCAACACTTACTTCACTGAGCGACTCAGAGCTATCTTGGGCCTTGGGGGTTGCTGGCCTAGTGCATGGAGTCACTCCCTCCTGCACCCTACCTCCTTCCCTTAGCTGCTCCTCGCTCTCACTCACTTGCGTGCTCCAAGCCCGCGAAATGTATCCTTTCTGGCCGTCTGGGAATCCTTGGCCCTAATTGGCCACTATCAGGCACCTGGTGCCTGCCTCCCTATGCCTCCTGGGAGTTGTAGTTCCCAGGAGGTTGCAATCGCATTGGGGCCGCGTGCGCACTTGCACTTCACATGCGCGAACGCCTAATGGCCGCCGCAACCTTTCTCTGGCTGACCCTGCTCTCGCGCGATCTCCTAAGGGCTTCTTTAACTCCCTGCCCCTATCTGCGCATGCGCGATCCCGTGCACGCTCGCGCAACGTGTCATGGCGGCCCCCGCTAGCCGGGTGCGCCGCCGGAGCTCCAGGGATGCCGAGCGCTCCCTGCACTGGCCCCCACCCTCGTGAAGTGCCGGCGGTTCCGTCGCTGCCTCCGGCGGCGCCCGCGACCACTCGGCACTCGCGGAGGAGGGGCCAGCAAGTGAAAAATAAACCCAGGGCTACATATATATTATACACACACACACACACACATATATACACACACACACACTATACATATATATATTATACACACACACCGCCGCGAGAGTTCCTTGGAACCCGGAAGTACGAGTGACGCGAGAGACATGAGACGGGAACCCTCCAGTGTATCAAGTGAGGAGACTGCTCCGAAACCTCCGTCGGCGGTGTAGATCATTCGATCAAACTGCTTTATTTACTTTGGAACCATGTGAGTGAATTTGGCAATATTTTACTCAGATATAAATTTCAATACAGTCTACACTATGTCTGCTCTTTTCTCTTATCACTGCAAGCGGTAAAGACACCTCCCTGAACTGCACATCATTGGGGTTGCTGTTAAGAAAAAATAACCTGCAACTTTAAAGATACCTTTATATACATAGTTACGTAGTAGATGAGGTTGAAAATAGACGTAGGTCCATCAAGTTCAACCTATGCTAAATTTAGACAACAGATACTTTATCCTATATCTATACTTACTTATTGATCCAGAGGAAGGCAAACAAAAAACCCCATTAAGGGAAAAAATTAATTCCTTCCTGTCTCCAAGAATTGGCAATCGGATTAATCCCTGGATCAACATCCTTCCCATGTATACTTATTTGGTATATCCCTGTATACCTTTCCCATCTTAAAAGATGTCCAATCTTTTTTTGACCAAATCTATTGTATCTGCCATCACAGTCTCCATGGGTAATGAATTCCACATTTTAACTGCCCTTACTGTAAAGAACCCTTTCCTTTATTGCTGGTGAAATCTCCTTTCCTCCAACCTTAAGGGATGGCCCCGAGTCCTTTGTACTGCCCGTGGGATGAATAGTTCTTTTGAAAGCTCCTTGTATTGTCCCTGAATATATTTGTATATAGTTATCATATCCACTCTTAGACGCCTCTTTTCTAATGTAAATAAATCTAATTTAGCTAGCCTCTCCTCATAAGTTAGAATGTCCACCCCCTTTATTAATTTGGTGGCTCTTCTCTGCACTCTCTCTAGTTCCATAATGTCTTTTCTTAGGGTTGGTGCCCAAAATTGTACTCCATATTCAAGGTGTGGTCTTACTAATGCTTTGTAAAGGGGCATAATTATGTTTACTTCCCTTCCATCCATTGCCTGTTTGATGCAAGATAAGATCTTGTTTGTCTTTGCAGCTACTGCATGACACTGGGCACTATTGCTAAGCCTGCTGTCTACAAGCACTCCTACATCCTTCTCCATCAAGGATTCCCCCAATATATCTCCATTTAATTTGTAAGTCGCCTTTTTATTCTTGCATCCCAAATGCATAACCTTACATTTATCTGTATTAAACCTCATCTGCCATTTACCTGCCCACGTTTCCAGTCTCTCCAAGTCCTTCTGAAGAGAAATTACACCCTGCTCTGATTCTATTACCTTACACAATTTAGTATCATCAGCAAACATGGGGACTTTGCTCTCGATCCCAACCTCAAGATCATTAATAAACAAGTTAAAAAACAGGGGTCCCAGTACCGATCCCTGAGGTCACAGAGTCATCGGTGAGTATTCAATTCATTGGATAAATGAGATTTGGATTCCATATTTGAAGTTGTAGACATATTGCACTATTTTATATATGTTTCTTTTTTTTCATGTAATTGCGCTCCCTAACCACCTTGGACATCGCTAAATCATGAGGATTAAGAAAGAAATCCTGGATTAAGGTTGAGCAGCACCGTACTTAGATAATTATTCACACAAATAATTTTTTATTTTTTTATAGTCACTAAATACTATAAGATTTATTTAAATTCACTTTATTGTATTGTTTATGAAGATCCTCACTTATAGGATCACAATTTAGATTTGAGCGCTATTAGACAACACTCTTTTTCACCAATGCCTTAAGGCAGTGTTCGCGTCCATGCGGCGAGCGGAGGCAGGAGGAGGCGCGCGTTGCGTCTTGGTGCGACGGGCCGGTCACGTGAGTGGTTCGCCCAATGAGGGCAAACAGCTCAGTGACTCCCATAGGAACGCCCCCCCCATGGCCCGTCTACCATGGCCAGAGAAAGCACCCGCTTCACGCGGGTCACTTCACAGCCTCCGCACGCCTCCACGCGGGCTAAGGCACCATAGCCCAGGCCTTAAGGTTGTTTAACGCCATTGTTACTTTGCGTTGCCCCAAACCCCTTTCTGTATGGCAAAATATCTGACTGGGGTAATAGGGATACCTACACCGATCCAACTGCCAATGGGCTGTCAATCAAATAACTTCCTCAGATAGTAGGACGCATGAACCCGCCCTTTATTGCGTCATCCTGTGGTGACGATGCTTAACAATAGGATCTGCTCATCACAACAAAAGCAAAGCGTTGCCGACCAATGCTGTGTCAAGACTCATGGGTGTGGAGATCCGTGATTGGCTGGGAGTCTAGAGAGGGCGGGTGGAAAATTGGGCCTGGGGAGGAATGTGGAGAAGAAAAAAAGAAACAGCGTCACAGGGCGGACGTTATCAGCCGCCATTTTGTGTCACTGTGGCTATGCCTGTGTTCGCCCTGTGAACGGAGCGAGGCCGAATGGAAAAATATATATAGATTATATTATTAATTGTCAAGATATTCTCAACGTCATTTAACCCACGTTTCGTACCAGCAGCGCGGTTCGGGAGTCCGGTAACGGTCGGAAAGGGGGGACGTCTCCACCGAGGCGTGCTGTACAGTTTTGAGGGGCGGCTGTCTCTCCAAGGCCTGAACCCGGGGGAGGGGGAGCTGCCTGGTTGGCTAAAGGGAAGGGGGTCGGTTATTGGGGGTGTCGGTGAAGGAGCCGCTGACCCGTGGTGTCCGTAAAAGAGCATTCCCTTTTACCCGCCTGTCCTAACGGACGCCCGAGGTAACCCGAAGCTTGCCCGGGGCCACGGGCCTGGAGCAATAAGGGTGGGAGAGGGGGCGCTGCCCCAAATCGTGGGTGGGTGGGTGGTTGGGGGGTGGAGGAGGGGGCAAGGGGTACATCGCGCACCTCGCTTCCAGTGCACTCTGCAACGCGTTATAACGTGCTGATACGGAACGGGTTCATATAGTGGTCGAAGCAATACATCGACTCAACAAAATCATATAACCGGCAATTGAGTACATTACCACAAACTTGACCATTATGTATAATATACGTCTATACGTTGACAACTTTTTTTTTTTAAATTTAGGTATGCTCTCCAGTTTGATTTATTTATTACAATGGAGAGCCTGTAATTGGAGTCAGTGAATCATGAAGAATATTTTGTGCACACCGTGTGCATTTGTAAAGTACTTGTACACTGCAAACTTGTACACATGACGTACACACACTGCAGACTTGTACATCTCACCCCTGCAGGACTCGGCAATGTAGAACTGTATTGCTGTGCAAAGGGCCGTTAATCATGTTCTAGCCTAGAAGGAGGGGTGGACTAATGCATAGTTGTTTTTTTTTTTTTTTTTACCCTTTTTTTGATTGAAGAACTTTATAATTATATTGTGAATTTCTGAGGAACCCCAACCCTCTTTAATTGTGTTTGAGATCGGATGCTTTGTAAATGTTTTGTATTTGGTCCAATTTTCAAATGACCTGAAACGTGCAGGGAAGACTGGGGAATCCAAGGGCTGCTAGGAACCCATTTTGAAAAACACTAGGCTAATGATTCATTGTCAACACGGCGATATCCCCTCTGAATTTATATGCTTGTATACCAACAGGGCACTTGCTTCCTGCGCATCTAAACTTCAAAACAGCTCCAAAACTTTGTTGTGATGGCTACAAACCTGGGAGAACAGCTGAACACCGAGTGGTGAGTTATTTTTATTTTTTGTCTCCCCTCTACATGCTGAAATGTAACATCTTGCGTACAAATATTATTTTGCGAGCTTTATAAGTTACTAGCTGAAAGTACCAGTGGTGCTCCGGAATTCTAAGGTTGCGTCCCCGCTGGCGCTGACCGTGCTCATGCTTGAGAGCGGTGACGTCACCAACTCTCTAAGCATGAGCGCCGGGTCCTGCCTATTTTGCAAGCGCGGACGGGGGGGGGGGGGCATTGCGAGCAAGTTGAGCGCACTTCAGTCAGTTTTTTTTTTGTCTGCTCAAGCACCAAGCTTGGGTGAGTGCGCACCGCGTGAACGGGGACGGGACACTTTAAATTGCAGGAACTAAACTCGGCAAGTGCAGCGCACTCAGCGCTAGCGTTGACGCAGCCTTAGAAACCAAAAAAATTTGAGATTTTGTAAATTGATTAAAAAAAAAAATGTAATTATGTGAATTCCCCTGCTAAAACATCAACTTCGCCCATAATAGTTTCATTGTCTCTGGGGTCCTGAATTGGATCTAAGGCGGTTGTAGGACATTGTAATCTCGTCTCAAACAATGATCTTGCACTCTTGAAGAACTTTGGCTGTTGCAAATCAGATTTTCAGTGACCAAGATTAAGTGGTAATTTGAGTGTTGTGTAATGGAAACATGTCATCAGTGATGTAATTTGTGTATTTTATCGAAACATGATTCCTGAGATGGAGCAGGTTTTTCTCATACAAAATTTGATTACGATATCTTAATATGTGTCCAAATGCATATCGAACAGACAAATTTCCATAATATATAGTATACAACAAAATATAAAAATATCCAATCCAATGTGACAAAATTCATAGTTAGATACTTCAATGTTTGTATTCTCATGAGTAAGGGTCATTTAGTTAAAACAGGCCTGCACAACTTGTAAAGTGAGACAGGCCAAACTGCTAACTTCCGGGGTTATAAAAAAAAAAAAAAAAAAAAAAAATCCCTCTATCCGAGGCCTAAGAGTGTATTTTAAGAGGTTTTTGAATAAATACAAGCGAAAAGCTGAAGATTTAGTAAAGTTTTGTTCCGTCACAGATGTTGCTTTCAAGATTTTTTTAAAGGTTTTTTTCTGCAGCAATTTTGAATAGCTGTATATCAATCTACATGTAGGGCTCAGCAATACAATGCAAGCAGCACCAGAGAAAATGGGATGGAGACACCAATGCATGAGAATCCAGAGTGGGAAAAGGCCCGCCAGGCATTGGCTAGCATCAGCAAAGCCAATGCTGCGTCTGCAACTAATAAAGCACCAAGCAGTGAGCAAGAAAATCCACAGGTAATGATTAGGGAAAAGAGGTTTTTTTTTTAATTTTCGGGAAGTGAATGATTCTTGAGGATTGTTAACAAATGTCTAAATTGAATTTTGTTTTAACTAATTTTGAACAGGGTAATTCTGAGAAGTTATGTTCTTGGTAGTATCTTGTTGCCAATTCTTATAAAGCCTATAAGTAACTGCCTATATTCTTTAGGTAGAGCACATTCAACAGAATAAGTCAATAATTAAAACATGTGCTTATGATTTTTCCAATCAAATAAGAAGTATAGTCCGTGCTGTACAAAACATCTATGGTAATAGCTATTACACTTCATAGCTCCATGTTGGCATTACATTTATTTTTTTGTATAGATTAAAACAATTATCTACATGGATTGGGATGTGTTCACTTACCAAGTACAAACTAATAACTTAAGCAAAATCAGTCTGGGCAAATAAAGCAGTGGTTTATATATATTTTTTTGTTAGCTCGTAGTGGGTGGGGTTTGTTTAATTGTATTTTGTTTTTTTACTAGTATGCAACACAGCAGGGAGATGCAGCTATGCAACAGCAACAATATTATCAGTGGTATCAGCAGTATAACTATCCATATCCTTACAACTACTATTACCCAATGGTAAGTAACTTTAGTCTTCATCTGTTTTGACATCAATTCAGCAATGTATGTGTGCAATAGTTTCTCCATCCAATCGTTTCAAAATGAAATAAGTTAAATCTTGCAATCAAATGGTAGAAGAACAGACTTCAGTTTGGGTCACAATTTGTCAAGTTGAGGATCTGTCTGTTATTAAGAACTCTATGAAAGCCTGTTTAACCTTTTCTTTGCTGGAGGTCCAGTAACACCGCACTTCAGTTTTAGTAGCGATCACATGGCTGTGATTGCTATCCAACGACAAACCGAAGTGGAGGGGACTCCACCTATGTGTCATTCAGGCCTTCTGCTCAGATGGAATGGTCAGCCTAATCCTATTGAAACGTTATTTTGTTACGATGACGTACCTGGTACATCAAAGGGACCTGTGACATACTATGTCAGTGTTAAGCAGCATGATATACCTTATGGGTGTGCAAACTGGAATGCGCATCGTTGCAGTGGCCCAGCGCTTTTCCCAAGGCATTTAAGTTAAATGCCGGGGGACCGCGCGAGGCCTCTGTAACCTGAACATACCGGGATTAAGTAGGCTTCTGGACGCGTCGCCATGGCAACGCTGGGTCAAATGATGTCACATGACCTCACGTCATCATTTGATGCCGGGTCACTGGAAAGGGGTGGGGGGGCGCAGCTCAGACACTGCGCACCCCTGATATACCTAATTTAATAAGCATTTACATATAAAACAATATTTGCACATTAAAACTTACAAGTACAACTTACAAGTTCTGTATTTGGTTGGAAACCCCTTTGCCTTTGCACAGTATTGCATCTTCTAGGCATTGAATAAGCCAGATTTTGCCGTTCCTGAGGTGTTATAATAAATATGTAAACAGCCCTTGATGGCTTCTATTTTACATTTTGCTGAAATTACAGTCTCATGTTACATTTTAATCTTGACCAAAGGTTCTCAATTGGTTAAAGTCTGAACTATTTCCTGGTCGATCAAGTACACAAGCTTTATTTTCCAATAATTTACGTTTTAGTTTAGCTGTATGACAAGGACCCTTATCATGCTGGAAAAATTTTCAGTTTCATTACCAGGAAATAGATCACTCAATGATGGAAGAATTTTGGGTTCCACGACGTAATCAATGTACTTTTTGGCTGTCGAGGTTCCATCAACATGTATGAGGCCAACACCATGACTTGTCATGTAACCCCAGATCATAACGCTAACTGGATGCTTTATTGTAGCTGCAGTGCATTCTAGGAGCAAGTCTTCTCCTATTCATCAAATGGCGCAAACCTTCCCTTCCAACGATTTATAGTTTTTTTGTCACTCTATATGAAGTCTTATACTGTCCAATTAAGATGCTCCTTAGCAGAGAGAACTCAAATTTTTTTTTTGTCTTTGCCGGTTTTGACGTGGCTTTTTTGTGGAATTCTTCCTTTTAAGCCACAGTTGGTCAACAACGAACTGTTGTACTAGAACTGTGACGACTAGCTTGGATGTCGTGATGATTTCCTAGGCACAGTCACGTTATCCTTTTGTCATCTTGCGGAGTTGTGCACTTTGAAGTGAAATTTCTTAATAGTCCCGGAAGTTACGTCACTACTGCCAGAAGAGGCCATCAGTGACGACAGTGTTGCCAGCTCCCACCAGTCACCGGAGAGGGGGCTGCACGCACGCCCTGGCTCTACCGAGATCTCCTCTTCAGACTGGGCTGTGAGATCCGGGCGCTGTGTCTCCGCAGCTCCACTGGGGGGAAGACAGAGGGGGGGCTGCTCCGGGTCGGGGGACTCGGACAGCTCCATGTTCGGTAACGAGGAGGAAGAAGGCGGTGGCGGCTCCGGATTCTCTGGATGACACACACACTCCCCCCCGCACCGAGCACATGGCGCCGCAGTCACCCACCTCCCCGCATCATCGCTTGTGCCCCGGCTCCCCCGAGATCTCTTCGTCCGGGAGATGCGCCGTGTCCCTGCAGCTTTGCCGGGGGGTGGGGACTGGGAGAGCATGCGGGACATGGTGAGCAGGCACACTTGGAAGACACAAACAATGACAGACACACACAGTGACTCACATGCACTGCGCACCAGTCACGTTTGTGTCACACACGGTGACTGGCGCACACACGCGAGGCATTCAGTTACTATAAATATAGAGTGCAAATAACTAAAACATGCTTTCTATGTCAAACTTTGTTTTGTCACTGAAATTGTGTTTTGATTTTTAATTAAAACCATCGCAAATACAATTTCTGTGACAAAATACAAAGAAGTTTCACTTAAAATGTGTGCTCTGCACACACTTTAAAAAAAAAAAAATTGTTTCGTAAGCATTGTCTTGCAGTCTTCAACATTTTTAACAAACTTTTAAACTCCATTTTTCGTTGCTCCATCAGTTACCATTCTAGCAATTTCTTCATAAGTGTATCCACACTGTCTTTAGTAACCACTCAAGTTCTTCCCCTTGGTGTCCAATATTTTCTCAAAACAGGAGCCATTTGCATGTAACTGATACACAAGAATAGAAAAATGAAGTATTGAGCCATATAATTCACAACAAATTTGACTACTGCACTGTATCCTACTCAAAATGTCCATAAAATGTTGAACTGAGTTTCTGTAATGTCCATTTGCAGCACGAGACGTCATATGTTGAAAGCAAAAGAAACAACACTCAATCCCAAAATGAAGTAACACTCGCGATTCATAAAAGAATATACAAAATCGCTTCAAACAATATACATGGATAGTGAAGAAAAAGTTGCCTTTATTGGTAAAGGAACTTGCCACACCGCGATTTTTGATGCCCGTACACGGCCTTTCATCAGGTGTATGGGCCTGAAACGTTGCTTTGTGGTTTGGTATGTTCATTTACTAATAAAGGCAACTTTTTTTCTTCCCTATGCATGTATATTGTTTTAAGTGAATTTGGATATTCTACAAATCGTGAGTGTTACTTCATTTTGGGATAAAGTGCTCTGTCTTTTTTGCTTTCTACATATCTTCTATGAAGTGTGACCACACTTAAAGGGACAAGCGCCTTCTAACACTGTCTCGACTCCACATTGGGGTATTTTGGCACTTGTTCCCTCACATATTGTACAATTTATATTGGCTAGATAAACAACATTTCTGTTTGGTCGGAATTTAGATTCTGTGAATCCTTTCTATAAATTGCATAGAATTGTTTTTACTCTACATTTTCTCCTCACATTTCAGAAAATATTAGCTAAATTATAAAACAGATTCCATCATTAGAATCGTTATAAAATTTACTTTAAAATGATGTGTAATTGATTAAAAATTTTGTGCATGAAATAAGCATAAAACGTGGGAAAAGGCCAATTTATCTTGACGTTTCCCTAATTTTGGACATGTATATAGTGGCAAGAAAGTTTGTGAATCCCTTAGGATTTTCACACTTTTCAAACCTAAAATGTTGTTAGATCTAAATCTAAGTCCTAATGATAAAGATAACCTGATCAAATGACACACCAACATGATACTTTTCCCCACATTTATTTATCCACAAATGATTCAACATTCAGTATCTATGTGTGGGAAAAAGTATGTGAAACTTTAGATTTAGTACCTGGTTGTACCCCTTTGAGTAACATTGACTTCAACTAAGCGTTAACTCTAACTGCTCGTCAATCTCTCATAGTTTTGAGGAATTTTGGCTCATTCCTCCTTACAGAACTGTTTCAACTCAGACATTTGAGGGCTTCCTTGCGTGGACAGTTCTTTTCAGGTCCTACCACAACATTTTGATGAGGTTAGGTCTGGACTTTGTCTAGGCCATTCTATCATTCGGAATTTTTTCTGTAGAAATTCTTTTGTAGGTCTGCTTGTATGTTTAGGATCATTATCTTGCTTCAGCTCATGGATAGATGGCCTGACATTCTCCTCTAGAATCTTCTGATTCAATGCAGAATTCATAGTTATCAATGCTATCAAACTGTCCAGGTCCTGAGGCAGCAAAGCGGCTCCATCTATCGCCCACCCACCACCATGCTTGACAGTTGGGATGAGGTTCTTCTGTTCTAACGCAGTGTTTGGCTTTTGCCAAACATAATGTTTCTCATTAAGGCCAAAGTCATTTGACTTGTCTGTCCAGAGAACATTTGTTCTAGAAGTCTTGTGGATCATCTATGAGCTCTTTGGAGATCTTTAGACAGGCAGAAATTTTCTTTTTAGGGGGTAGTAGTAGTAGTAGTAGTAGTAGTTTCCTCCTGGCTATCCTTCCATTTACACCATTCTTGTCAGTCTTTTTCTGATAGTTGAATCATGAAAACTCGCATTAGCCAAGGTTTCTCACAAGGCCTACATTTTCTTGGATGTTACTCTGGGGTTCTCTGTGACTTCCTGGGTATCCTGCCGGTTTGTTTTGGAGAGATTGTCAGGATAACGGCTCCTGGATAGTAACACTGGTCTTGGACTTTCTCCATTTGTAGACTAGCTGTCTGACAGTGGATTGGTGGAGCTCCAAATTCTTAGAAATTGTTTTGTAACCCTTTCCAGACTGATCATCA
Source organism: Ascaphus truei (assembly GCF_040206685.1). NCBI lineage: Eukaryota > Metazoa > Chordata > Amphibia > Anura > Ascaphidae > Ascaphus > Ascaphus truei. The sequence continues at coordinate 104,577,201 of NC_134488.1, read as the reverse complement.
ATAACTGCTTTTCTGAGGTCCTCCGTTTCTTTTGATCGTGGCATGACGTGTTTCCACACACCTCTATGATGAAGGCCAAACTCACAGTTTCTGATTTTTATATAGGGTGGAGTCTCCCAAATTCACACCTGAAAATCAACCTAATTATTTAAACACCTGATTCTAATTATCCCCTTTAATTTAGCTGATAAAACCAAGGTTTCACCTACGTTTGCACATACCCTGACTCTTGTTTGTCTAATTCAAATATCTTTTTGTTTCAAAAGACATTGAATTGGTTGATATAAACGTTATTGGATATTTAAGTAAAGATTGGTTTTGAGTCAAAGTGATCATGGAAAAACCATGGATTTTTGTAATTATTATTTGGGTTCACAAACTTTTTATTTCGTACACACTCTCAATAGATCTCTAAATCTGAGCCGTGAGTACAAGCTTTCCCCCCGACCCCTCCGGTCAGGTTCTTAATGCTGGCACATTGATAAATACTTTCCCCCGTCTTATTCCCTGGGATGTAGCAATTAGCACTTTCGTTAAATATCAGAGGGAGTGGGGAGAAGCTGCAATTCACACCATCAACATCGCCACTCCTCTGCTGTGGGGAGAGATGGAGTGCGGGCTGCTGGGGTAGCCAGTGGTTGGGGGGCCGCAGGTGAAAGTCATCCCTGTGCATGATTCAAAATCGATCTATCATAGTAGTTTTTAGACCTTCCTATTTATATTTAACATTTTTTAAATCTGGTAAATAAAACTTTTTGAAGCCTACTGTATAATCTGTTGTCTACTCATTATTCTTTGTTTCCGGTGTGGAGTTATTGCAAAAAGGAAATTTTTTTTGTCACTTATACTCATATCTTCCATTTTGTCTCATGTGATTTTGCTCCCCTCGCATCTCTACTCCTTCTATCTGTCCTCCTTTGTTCCCTCCCCTATTAGCTGCAGCCTTGAAAATGGTATCTACATTCTTAGAAGCCCCCTGTAACATTTTCTGAGAACTGGGCTGAAAAACCATAGAGGGGGCAAATATAGGAATGTACAGTTTCCCAAATTCCTGTCATTCTCTTTGCACCTTATACCTATTTTACTTTTCAATCTCTTTGCTTCAGCATGCTGCAGTTGCAAGGTTTCCTACTCCCTTTGCGACTGACCCTCCCTCTGATGCTCAGTCACGGCCTTGTATCTGCATTTCCCGGGTCATGCTACCCGCCATCTGTTATCTGCTGCTATTGTACAGAGAGCAGCTCCATTGGCCCTTGTGGGAAGCAAAAGGAAAGCGCACTGAACAATGTTATGACTTGTTTTGTTTCATGTCTGTACAAATGGGATCAATTGGTTTTACAGTTAAATAATAAAGCTCTGTTATAATTGATGTAGACTTTGGTTGTGCAACACTTCTTAACCCTTGTCACAGCTGTGTGTGTGTGTGAACTGTTTTACAGAACATGTATGGGGGATATAGTACACCAGGTCAATATGGAATGCCTGGCACTTATCAAACCGCAATACCACCGCAGTCCCTTACAGCTGGGCAGCACCAGGGAAATCTGAACCAGGTATGGTTAGCTCTTATAGGAAGACACACTTATTTTACCTTCAGGATTTTTTCCCAAATATGTATACAACTAACAGCCACTGTCAAATACCAAGTAACTGAAACTATTCTAGGTAGCACCTCTACAGAGAAATGGTAATCGGAAGAATATAGAGAGAGTTGCTGCACATATTTAAAAATACGTGTACAGAATCTTTCTCTGTTCTTTGAATAAAAAACATAGTAATTAGACTTCATTAACCGCAATACATACACTTTTTTTTCTTCTTTTTTTGTCAGGAGATGCACTTCACACTCCCTCACTTCCTTACATTTTGTGTTCTGTGGTGGGGGGTTGGGGTGGTTATGCATCAATCTTTACCAACAACAATTTTTGCAGAGCTCACATGTGTCTTGTATTGGTGTTCTATCTATTTTGATGTTTGATTATACTCCATATTTAATAATGTACAAAGACAGTTGTAATAAGTACTATACTCTAATTATTTTTTCCAGGTTATACTTCAAGGGGGCAATCCAACATTGCGGCTCAGAAAAAAATATATAATCTATATTAAACAATGGATCAGTGTGGCTTCCTTAGAAAGATTCAATTATCCTTAAAGAAACTTGTTTTCTATCTTGTAAAAATACAATGCTTCACTTGTGATCTGCAACACTGGATTTAAAATGCTTCTATTTCTGTTTAGTGTCTAAAAGGTTTGCTAGGGTCTTAAAAATGAACGCGAGTTGGGAGCTTTTGCAGGGCCTGATTGTTTGAGCGGGGGAGGTGGTACAGCTGTCCTATCTCCTTCAACTGCTCCCTGTGAGATGAGCCCTGAGAGATGTCATGAGCCCTGAGAGATGGCTTAATTGTTATTTTGCAAACAGAGAACATAGCTTGGGGTACTTGAAAGTCGTCTCATCAAAATACATTAGCTAAAGATTGTAAACCACTCCAAGGTATTTGTTTACCATAAATGTTTAAAGTTACTTGCGAATTATTATACTTGTCGAATTTTTTTTATTTTCAGCCAGCTACATTTTACCTACTACTGTACATACTGTCCGTGGTTCAATGTTTTTTTTTCCAAGACAGGACTGTGCTTACTACTCCCTATTACTAATGTAATTATTAAAGTGAATCATTAACGATTACCCCATATCTCGCCATATTAAATAAGATCCTTACTAGCTACAATCATTTATAAGCGTTTCCATATATTTGTTTTCAGCCACCTGTCCCTGGAATGGAAGATGGAATGTCTTATTGTAATGTTCAGTCACAGATGCCCACATCTAATAACCAACCTGCATCACATCACCAACGTGTTAACCACAATATGGCACAGTCATGCCCACAAGGGGGATCATCGGGAAACCAGTCACAGCAACATTCAGCAGCGAACTCTGCCAACTATAACCAGCATTCCTATACTGAAGCTCCCAAATCAAAGAAAGGACAGCAGTTGTGGAATCGTATGAAACGTGAGTCTTCTATTTGCTTTGGTTTTCTTACAAACTTGTCAGATTTGTAAATCACTCACAGTAAAGAACTAGTAGCTCATTGGTATTGGCAGTGCTTTTTGAAGCCGGTGAGCCTGGTTGGAATCCCAGTGGAAGCTTGGGAAAGTCCCTTTATCTCCCTGTACCTCAGGCTCCAAAATTATTGTGGAAAAAGTAGAGCAGGGACTCGTGCCTGCATAATTCTATTCGGGTGAGGCGCAGGAAGTTTGCGCACCCCTGCTCTAGAGCGTCCATTTTTAAGTCTCATAGTTGCATAGTTTGCCCCAAGTTGGAAGGATACATTTGTAAGTAAGTATAATTATACGTTTTGGTCAGTAAGCATTGCTGCTTCAAATATAACCATATTTGTCAATTGTAATGAATCTCTGTAAAATGTTTAATGGTCAAAATGTAGTAAACTATCCCAAACTATGCCCAAACGAAGAGAAGTTCTGTAATTTTCCAAACTTCCTTCTGCTAATAGTTCTGAGTTATTCCGGATTGTAGTGCACTCACTATCTTTGAGGCAGGGGTGTCTCACAGACGTGAATCCTGTTAATTTCAGCTCCGTGGCCCTCTGCTTCCAGAGATGTTTTACCTCCGAAGATAGCAGCCTCCGAGCTGGCAGCTCCGGCTGAGCAAGCAGGGCGTTAGTTTTAAAGCTTCTGCGTCACATGGGCCAATAGGAAGCTGCACCAATGACGCGGCTTCCTATTGGGCCGCAGAACCCAAAAGCTTTCAACAGCGGATATATTGTGAACTCTGGCAGCCGAGTAGAGCTGCTACCGGCACCTAATTCTGAGGGAAGTATCTCCAGAAGCAGGGGGTCCTCAAAGCTGAAATTAATGGGGTTCAAATCCGGAAAAAACACTCGCCCCCCCTCCCTGCTTCAAAGCTATATTTAAAAAAAAAAACCGCAAACAAATTCGCCGGCTCAGACTTTATTGTGGGTTCTTTTCTCTTACAGAGTCTCCTGGATCTGGTGGGCTAAAATTTAACATTCAGAAACGACCTCTTGTAATGGCAAACCAAAATTTTGGTTCTTCTGAGCATCACGGTAACAACTCTGGACAGCAACAACAGCAGTCGCACATGCTTCACCATCACTTGCAACAGCACCAGCAAAGCACGGAGAAGCACAATGATCACGGGTAACCTGTTTTCTTTTAGTGGTCTATAACGCATTGGTTTTCAACCAGATTTACTAGGAATCCCTGCGCTCCCCGGGCATCCCTAAACTGTTCAGTGCAATTTTCAGGTCATTTGAAAATTATACCAAATACAGATTCACATGTGAATGTGCTCACAAGTGATATTTTTATTTGCTGTACGGTGGAGGGTTTTGTCACTTTTTTTACCCACAATAACTTATGTAATGTGGGATTGCAAAGTTAGTATAACCTGCCACACTATAAAAAGACCCACAAGTTCTTAACGGCTGTCTGTGTTGTACTGGCTATGCATTTATTTATCCCATGTTGGGCTGAAAAGCGGTGTAATACTGCAGGCATATGCTTATAGGGCTCCATGTTAAAAAGACATGAAGTAAAAGGTGGCATTTGCTGTGCCAAATACAGAAGAGTTTACAAAGCATCTGATCTCAGACGCCCTATTAGAGAGGGTTGGCGTTCCTTACAAAGCATCTGATCTCAGACGCTCTATTAGAGAGGGTTGGCGTTCCTTACAACGCATCTGATCTCAGACGCTCTATTAGAGAGCGTCAGGATTCTGCAGAATATCACAATATAGTAGGATTCCTTAACCAAACATATATTGGAAACCAATACTCTATAGTGTATGAAATGTTATCCCACAGATATGTATGTGTTGTTAAATAGTTGAACATTGATTCATAATATAGACCATTTTTTCTCCATGCTTGCATGACAAACTGTAGGCCATTTTGTAAACAAACTCTAAATTATTATTGTTTTTCGTGACTGCATTTGTAATCTTTCCCAAATGGTTCCTCCCCTCTCCTCTTAAATTTGTTTCTCCAATTCCTTTGATATTTTCTTGTGGCAAATAAGACGATCAAGACTTCTTGGTCGAGGGTGTTTTATTTTTTTTATTAATGGCATGGTTTCCCCCCCCCCCCCCCCCCACTCCAGCAATCCTTCCGCAGCAAAACCAGAAGATTGGCCTCAGGCTATGAAAGAATATGTTCAACGCTGCTTTACTGCGTGTGAGACAGAGGAAGATAAAGATAGAACTGAGAAACTCCTTAAGGAAGTCTTGCAAGCCAGATTGCAAGATGGATCAGCCTATACTTTAGACTGGAGTAGAGAGCCACTGCCAGGGTATGAGCTTTTTAATTTTTTGTTACTGTAAATACATTTGTTGCACAGCATAAATGTGTATTATCATTTATTTGGGAAGCGCCAACGTTCTGCAGAGCAGTACAATGGAGTACAGTGTTGTGTGTTACAAAAACATAGCCAGTTGCATACGGGTGAGGACAAACATGCACAAACCGATACAGTAGGTAATGAGGGCCCTGATTGGATTCCTGCTTTAAGTTCTGTAATGAGGTTCTTGTTACTGCCATGATAGGTTTGGTACTTCTGTAATGTGGCTAGTGGCTAGTAGTCCTTAATGTCTTAAACCATTGAATGCAAACTTTATTTATTTTTTTAGAAAGGAAAGTGTAAAGGAAAGCCCAAAGAAAAAACGATGGGAAGCTCCTCTGCAGTCCCAACATGGAAGCAGCATTACACAGAGGGGTAGTATTACTGTCACACAGTCTACAAGAGGTGGCGGGAACAGCAGTGCTGCTGTATCTCTAAGAGGCCGTGGGGCTGGTTTCTTTCCCAAGTTTGGAAACAGGAATGTCTTCATGAAAGAATCCAGCTCCTCCTCCAGCACAGGGTCTAGGTCCAGATCCAGGTCATCCTCACGCTCTCCTCAACGGCGCTACCGCCGCAGGTAGGAAGCTGGTAAATTGTTGATAGCCTTTTTTTTTCTTTCTTTTTTTTTCTCTATGTGATGTGGCTATAAGAATTGCCAAATTTTTGTTTTCACGCAGTGATTCTCACACGGACTCTGACAGCAGCTCAATTGCTAGTGAAAGTCGACCTGGAGGCCGTAAAAACCTTCAGAAAGGACGTGGTCGAGGACACATGGATCGGGGTCGGGGAAGGATGCAGAGGGGTAAAAGGTGCATACGAAATCTGTGACTGTCACTCTGTCACTCTTAATTTATCATTACCTGGCTGCATCGGGGGAAGGAGATATGTAAAATATATATATATATGTATATGTAAAATATATTTTAAGCGGTAACATTGACTGCTTCCCCCCCTTCTTATATATATATATATATATATTTTTTTTAAATCTTTACAGAACTACAATTCTCCTGGAGCTAAACCGTCCTATTTGTATCTTTAGGGAGGCCATGGTTCTTGAGATTTACCCATATCATATGCTGTCACACTCAAAATGTGCTCAATAGGAAGCTGCAATGTCATCACAGCATGTTATTGTAACTTACTATTGGACATCCCCGCTTTCCATGTATGATTTTATTTTACTGGATCATAAAGCTGGGAATATTAAAGCTACACGGGGCCACACTCCCCTGGTTTCAATTCTGCAACAACAAAAAAATTAAATAAAAATGGGTTTGCTGCTTTTAAAATAAAGGATGATCTGGAGATGGATAGTTGGAGTAAATATGCATGTATTTGGAATCGCATATAAAACCTTAAGATCATTTGAATGTGTTCGAGGCCAAGGTGGTGGTGAATGGTGTTATCAGAGCTGTTTAAATACTTCCTTGAAGATACGTTTTTAATCAAGCCTATGGAAATAGTCAGTAGGTGAGGGGACATAATGTGGAACTTTTATTTATCCCAACATATCCTTTTGTAAATTGGGCAGTTAGGGAAGGATTTTTATTAGTTTGTTTTGAAATTAACTGAGTGATCTCTACCAGCAAGAGCCATCACATTTGCACTTGGTATAGTGAAAGCTCTATACATTTCTGAATATGAAAGTTGCATGTTTCACACTTGATACAGGTTTTTTTTTTTGTCCTATTACAACATCCTGCATTGAAATGCTGGCATATGTTGGCAATAGATGTCGTAACTGTGGATTCTCTTATCTGTTAGAAATGATCACAATTTCAACAAGAGAAACCGTAATAAAAAAAATGCCTCCATGGATTTCGAGGACCCTGAGAGGGAGTTCAAGAAGGAAAAGCGGGCTGCTCGTTTCCAGCATGGCCATGGTCCCAAGAAGCTGCGTATGGAGCCACTTGTTTTGCAGATCAACAACCTGGACCCTAGTGGGTCCGATAACTTTGACTGGAATGAGCTAAAAATTGTTGGTACTTGCCAAGATATCACCAAACATTACTTGCGCCTGACGTGTGCTCCTGACCCATCAACTGTGCGACCAGTGCTGGTGAGATTACATTTTATAAACTTTTCTCATTTAACTACTAGTAAATCTTTCAACAATTGTAATTAGACAGCAGAGGCCCACTTCCTCAGTTTCCGCAGTAGTCATTGAAATCAGAATTTAAATTAATCTTGTGACAATAGGGAAAAACTAAAAGCATCTTGGGATGGTTTACTGTTTTGTTTGAATGTTTGTCATTAAAAATCAATTTTATTCAAGTACAAATGTACTTTTCGATAAAAAGTGAACATTTGCTCATTAGATGGGTGCAAGTAAACGTCCCACCGTTCAATATATATCAACTAGTCCAGGGGAGCTCAAACTTTTTTTTTGCTGTGCCCCTCCACCCCCCCCTCCCCCCCCCCCAGACTGCTCCTCTCCGTTCTGAGCCTCCCCCTCCTTATCTCGCGTGATGTGACGTCACGTGACCCGCAGCATCATTTGACGCGGGTGACATCAGGTCACATGAAAATTACGCCGCATTGCCATGGAAACGAGTGACGCCGGCAGAGTCCAGGTAAGTTTTAGCGTTGCAGGGGCCTCGCGATCCCCTGGCATTTAATTTAAATGCCTCAGGGAAGAGAGTGGCCACTCTGCAACCGCCCGCGCCCCCCCCCCCCTCCCCCCTGCTCCAGACAAATCCAGTGCCCCCACTTTGCGCACCGTTGAAATGGTCCACGGTCCGGTTCTTTTTCTCAATTTATTGGTGTGGCCATGACCTCACGCGGCTGGTTCACCTTCATTGGCTGAACCGCCGGGTGGGGGGGGGGGGGGGGGGCGTGGCCACCCCTTCATCGCAAGTTGTAAATACAATTTGGCTGTCTCTTCAAAAACTAGTCGTAGAGCGCGGCTGCCAAATGCATGCGAAGGTACATACAGGGTCTAGCCCCATTTAGGGGTGGTACTTGTTCGTGAGCACACGCCAACGCGTGCGCTGTAAAACGTACTGGGGACCTAGCCTTAGCTTGGTGTTAGAATTCAGAATAATGTATCAATCCAAATGCAATCTTCATACAGTTTAGCAAGTCCTGTTTTTCTCACTGTCAGACAAAATGTTCTTGGTCAGTCATCAACATTAGAACATTGTTTCTTACTTAAGCAATATTTACTTTGATTTAGAAGACCCCTCTTTGTTCTGTCACTAAGTAACTAGTTAATCCTATGTTCCTTATCTTCACCTTATCTGTTCCACCTCTATTGTATTGTCTTTTACTAACTATTTAACTAACCTTTGATTCCAAACTCTTGCAACTCAGCAGACAAACATTTCTACACCTACCAGTCTTCAGATTAATTTATCTTATCTTTGCAGAGGCAGCTTATCATTTTTCAATATAATGTCTAACTTAATACTAAATAACTTATTTTAATTGGTTACATGCTCAATATATATGCATATGGAGAATATAGCAGATTTAATGTTTAGGCTTGAAATCATCCTATCTTCCAAAAGGTAGAAATGAAATCTTGTCAGTGTTTTGTTTCAAGAACGAAACTATCAACTGCGTAAAAATAAATGATTTAAAGATATCCAGGGACTGCTTTGAGGTATCATGTTATGTAAATATTTGCCACATTCCCAAAGTTCATGGGAAATAATGATCATGGATCAAACCATCAGACTATCCATGGTATAACTGATGAGAAAATAGAGGATGGGTGCTCTACTAGTAATTAAAATAAGTTTTATTTTTCAATAATAAAAACGTCAATTTCATATGGCAGACTATCAAGACAATATATAGATGTACCACAAATACACTATCTTCCACATACGAGAGAAAGTGAACATTCCAAATATATCATAGACAACGGCTGTTTTGTGTTTACCAGGGCAGGAGAGCTTTCCGATTTGACGGTGCGTTTGGTGAAACGACCGTCTGCGAGTGTCCTGTATTTGGAATGTTTACACACCACCTCTGGCGTGTGGACGTTAGTGATTTGTAATATATCTATATGTTCTTTTTATATTCTGCTATTGAAAATTGTAGTTTTGTTAAACTAATGACTATGGCTGATACTCATCCTCTTATAGTTTCTGACCCGTAAAAATAGATTACTTCATGTATAACAAGATTATTTAGAAATCAAGTCTCTTAAATGTATTCCGCTGATAAAATAATGCATACATGAACATTTCTTTCTTCAAGAATAGACTGTTGCTTCTGTTAATAACAATGAGCTGTTTTGTGTCCGATTTACAGGTATTGAAAAGGTCTCTAACAATGGTGAAGGCTGATTTTAAGGAGAAGCAAGATTATGCTTTTGCCTGTGAGCAGATGAAATCGATTCGTCAAGATTTAACGGTATGTGTTGGGGAGAAAGATGGATTGGTGCATTTGTCTCTTATGTAAAAACATAAAAATTGCATCTCCGCATAAATTATATAGATTTTGACTTGGAAGATGAGCAGGTCTAAAATTCTGTCTGTTTTTTTCCCCCAGGTTCAGGGAATTCGCACAGAGTTCACTGTAGAAGTGTATGAAACCCATGCACGGATAGCACTAGAAAAGGTATGGTCCGATTGCATTAAAAAAAAAAAAAATCAACTTTAAACGTTCATATTCTTTTTGATGGTATTAATGCACATTGGAGCAATAATGTGGTGGTCAAGAAAATCATTCACACTGGATCGAGCGCGATAATATAAGATTTTTTTTCCTCTGGGATATTCCTGTGTCGATCGCACCCTTAAAAAAGCCAGAGCAGATTGCTGCTTAACTTGGCTGCTATTGTACAATCTACATTGTGACGGTTGCCCAGCCTATATACACAATGGATTAGGGCAGGGGTGCACAAACTGGGGGCACGTAAAAATTCAAGGGGGGGTGCAGTGCTTACAGAGGCCCTCCGCTCTTCCCCACAACATATTAAATGAAATGCTGGGGGAGCGCGCGGCGCCTCTAACTCCCTTACCTTGTCTCCGGCGGCTTCACGTCGCCAAATGACGGCATAACGCGATGTCACATGACGTCAGAAAACGCCGGAGAAAAGGTAATGGAGGGGAGGCGGAGACAAAAAGGATTAGACTAAATGTAATATCCAAAGCTAAAACTAACTTTAAAATGTTTTTAGTACGTTGGTGTTCTAATGCAGCAGTGCGCAAACTGGGGGGTGCTAGATTTTCTGGGGGGGGGGGGGGCAGTTATAGAGGTCCCCCGTGCTCGCCCTAGGCATTTAAATTAAATGCTGGGGGGACCGCACAAGGCCTCTATAAATACTTGCCTTCCCTTCCAGCGGCGCGTCGTCCTGGTAACCCGGCGTCAATAGACACTGCGGGGTCACGTCACCATGGCGACGTGACCCGGCGTGTCATTTGACGCTGGGGTTGAGGGGGGGGGGGCAAGGCGCCGAGGAGAGCAGGCAGGGGTGCGCACGGGGAAACGTTTGCGCACCCCTGTTCTAATGCATGTCATTGTTTTGGTTGCATAAGCCATTATATTAAATATTCCGTGCTGGCAGAAAACTGATTGAATCTCATTACCAATAGAAAAAATTATTTTCCCCCATAAATGTGTATTAGAAATTACTTTAGGTTTTTCTCAACACTTTGTTTTAAACCCACTGTAATCCCAATAACTAGAAGCCTGCCGTGTTTATGTACAATGGCTTTCAGTCAAGTGTTTGAAGATAATTAAAATGTATGTAAATTGAAGTATTTGTTACCCATGCAACTTGTATGAGGTATGTACCAACAATTCATATTCTTCATGCATGTCGTCATTAGGGGGACCATGAGGAGTTTAACCAATGCCAAGCGCAGCTAAAATCTCTGTATGCTGAAAATCTTGCAGGGAATGTTGGGGAGTTTACAGCCTACCGCATCTTGTACTATATCTTCACTACGAACTCTGGTGGTAAGGAAGTTATTTAGTATAATATGCAGTATTCTGACACTGTTCAGTTGAACAGCTATACATAATCTTTTGTTTTTTTCTTCCCTTAGATATAACAACAGAACTGGCATATTTGACCAAAGAGTTGAAGACCGACCCTTGTGTTGCACATGCGCTGGCACTTCGGAATGCTTGGGCCCTTTCAAATTATCACCGTTTTTTCAATCTTTACCGTAAAGCACCGCGCATGTCTGGTTTTCTCATCGACAAGTTTGCAGAGAGGGAGAGGAAGGCTGCCCTTAAGGCCATGATTAAAACGTATGTGAAGGTCACCATGGCAGTTAAACTAATCAAGCCTTCTCTTTACAGCTTTTTTTCAGTACCAAATTGGGTTTCTGCCATTATCCTTCAAATGGTGCCATCACATTTTCTTTGCATAGTTTTCCTTATGCCTCAGTTGCTTAACCTCTGTTCTGAAGCAATTAGATAGCATTACATAAAAAAAAAATCTGACCCCAGTTGGGCTTGTTAAAGCCATGCGTTTCTATTCTTAGTGCAGTCACTGGTCTCCTTGTGAACACCATCCAATGCTCCATCTGTTAACCAGATTTATTTCCTTGTTTTCAGAATTGCTGAATTATTTTGCAGTTGGTGATATCTGTTCATTGGAAAGACAGAATGTCTTTCATATCTTAATTGTGACAATAAGCGAGGCAAAAGGACCCATGGGGCAGCACTCCAAGTTGCAGTTTGTTTCTTTTTATTTTGTAGTTATAGTTTTGTAGGTCTCCGGAGCTAAACTGCATAGGGGGTGCCGGTATCTCCTTCATGTTTAAATGTCTCTTGTCATGCGGGCCATTAGGAACCCGCAAGGGATAACTTTACGGCTTCCTAAGCAGTCATTATTTTAGTCCCGTCGGAGCTGCTACCTGCAGAGATATCGGCACCCCCTATGGAGGCAAGTATCTCGGGAAGCAGGGGGGCCACGGAGCTGAAATGTAACCCAGTAAAGCCCCGGAGACCCCCTGCTTCAATCCTACAACTAAAAAAAAAATCAAACTGGAACCTGAAGTGGTGTTTTAAAGTGCAATGGTGCTTAGGGGATATTGACTAACAATTACGTTTTTAGTTAGAAACGTAAAATTCCACCGTCTTGATAAAAGAATGGGGATTTGTTCCCCTTTTCCCCAGCAGAAGCACTTCTTAATTCAGTGACATGAATCCCATAGCTATAGGAAGGTTCAGAGAGGTCATATTCTTTAGTAGTCTAGTTTTGTAATAATAATTAAAAAAAAAAAACAGGCAACATGTTGTACAATTTTAGGTTTAATTAGTACATGAGGTGTGAAATGTCCACAAATGTAGATGCTACAACTGTCAATATTTCTCACGGCAGGTCTATGAATTTATCACTTAACTGCAGAATAATTTGGTGTTTTTCCATGAACAGTTAGCTACAAAACCCATACAGTCTGATGTTCAGAAACATGCTTGCCATTTTGACCATCTTTTTAAATAACCAAAGGGATCTTAAATACTTCTGTTAATTATCACATTTAGTTTTGCGCAGTGGTAGAAGGAATGCGAACTGCTGCTTAGTGTGTAACTATTTTTTTAATAGATTTTTTTTCTCCTTCAGTAGTCTTTCAAGTTGCACAGTTTTCTTAGTAACTAAGAAAACTACATTAAATTGGATTTTTTGTGTGTTTGATGGTAAGTCGAATGAAAAAAGAAATGGAAACCCAATATAAACTAAATGCATAATGATCATTTTTAACCTTTTGAGCACCATCTCCCATAAGAAAAGTAATTTTTAATGTAGCTACTACGTCATGGAGCACAGTGTGCCAGAAGCCATGCCGTAGTAGCTATGTTGCAGGGCATTCAATGGGTTAAATTACCAATTGGTATGATTCCCATGATTGGGGGCGGGGGGGGAGGAGAAGAGAGGGATGGTTGTGTGTTAGCAATGGGTAGGTGTTTGTGTAAAAGTAATATAGCTTAGAATGTAGCTCCTGCGTATTAGATGATTAACTTCAGAAACGTTGTTTTAGATCGTGCTCTTTATTTACAAACTTTTTTGGTACTGAAGAAACACTTCTTGTAGCCTTCCAAACTGTAGGTAAGTATATCATTCATAAACAGATAAAGCTGCATTGAATTACCAGGTAATGGACAGAAGTCGGTCTTGATTTTAAAGATTTATTAGAGTAGTCCAATATAAGGAAAATGGAACCCTGAGACGATCATTCCTAAGCATGTATTTATATTGATCACTTTCACGTAATTCACTTTTAACCTTTTTCTTCTGTTACAGATGTTTAATAGACTTGACTGCCCCATTATTTCCAGCATGCATTTATTTTTAATAGCTTATCAATTGGTAAAATATTGTAGCATGTTTTACATTGGTAAAATTGGCAACATATTAGAGGACATTTTGCCCTTTTATTGTGGAGAATGCAAAGCAAAAACACATTTCAAGCCTCTGAGGGCTTTTCTTCAGGAGAGGGACTCCCTTAGAGGCTTTAGACGTGGTTGTTTGCTTTGCGTGCTCCACAATAAAGGGCAACATTTACTTCAACATATGGACTGCGGAGTGTGATTCTGGTGGACATGCTCAGTGAGTGCCACCTGTCCTTTATTTTTGGTGTGGCCACACAATAGTTAAATACCTCGGTTAAATGTGTTCCTTTTTTGCCAACATATTAAAGGGACAGTCCTACCTATGATGAAAGTGAACCAAGGACAGTAGCATACTAAATTTCGCTGACCCCCATTAAAATAATTATCTAAAATATTTTGTCCATAGGACTGTTTGCCAGTCCTCAAAACCCCAGGTAAATGTAGGTTTGCTCTCGTTTGCATGTGTACAATGGTGCCATAATTGGTCAAATAGTAATGGAATGGCTGTTGTGCTTTGTGTTCTTACTAAAAACCAGTACATAGTCATTTTAACAAGATACCAGGAAGTAAGAATGATTGACTCTCAGGAAGCAAAATACATTGACCCAGTATGTGTGGTTATCTTACTTATTTTTTCCGTTTTCTTTTTTTTAAATCTACTCTATTGACCTACCTTAAAGTGCTACTTAATTGCAGTGTTTTACCTTCTACTGAAATCCGATAGATATGTGCCCATGTAAGTTAAAAAAGAAAAAGGCATCTGTCTTTAAGCGTATAAAACAGCATTAATAGTCTGTTATGGTCCATAATAGTTGGTTTGCGCTTAAAGCAGCAATACAGGATTGAAGAAAGCGGTCTCCGGAGTTGAACTGTTAATTTCTGCTCTGGGATCCCCCTGCTTCCAGAGATACTTCAGTCTGTAGGGGTGCAGGTGTCTCTGTGGAGAGTAAATGGCCCACAGAACATTTTAAACGCTGCCATTTCGTTAGGCGCACATTCCTTGGCTGCATACATACTGACACCCCTACGGAGGTAAGTATCTCTGGAATCAGGTGGTCCCCAGAGACCCCCTGCTTCAATCCTGTAATACAATGAATGAAACCTGTATTGCTGCTTTAAGTGATATGGTTAACTGTTAACATTACTATGTAAACCATAGGTGGTAGAATGTGTAGGATTTGAGTTGTGATTGTGTTCATTCAATCTCTATTACTCTATTTTAGTGAATTTATGGAAGGTGGGTATATGTTCTGTGTATTAAGATCTGCCATAATGAACCAAAACAGATTGATTACTCTTTCAGTTGGTTAATTGACATAATACCATTATTGATCTAACATGTGTTTTTACTCCTTTTTCCCCCACTGCTTTTTTGTTTTGTTTCGATTCTTTAGTTTTCGGCCGGTGCTCCCAGTTTCCTACGTTCAGTCAGAATTGGCCTTGGAGAACGAGGAAGAGTGCCAGAGTTTCCTGGCTTCTCTGTCCCTAGTGTACGCAGGGAACGACGCCAGCAAGATCGACTGCAAGCTGAGCTTGGCGGTCTTGCCAAGCTTCTAAATCTGTGCTTTTTTTTTTTTATATCGGAAACCATAAATGTGTTTTCAGAACACATGTTTAAGCTCACACCAAGTGTGTAACTAAGATCAGATGCTTATTTCTCTACCTGCTATGGTCAGTTACCCATCGCCAGCCTCTGGATCAGAGGATTAATAGGTGTGAGGCATCCTGAACCGTTAGTGGTGGGCTCCATTTGCTGGAAGAACATGGATGGGAGATTTAGAATGCCCCATAGTCTTGAATGATCTGTGTTCTGTTGGCAAGAGTGCCATATTTTGTCTATATATTATTTATATATAGTCTTCATCATGGAATTGATTTGGCTTCAAGCTTATTTGCAAGAGGAGCTTTGTCATTGGGTTCTTGACAGTATTTTGACTCCTGCCGATTCCCTTCCTTGTATTCTATAAATGTAATTGAGTGCATTTTGAATATTGAAGTGTTTTGGATGGAGGACTTGGGAACAAGATATTGGTGTTGTCACACAAAAAAAGCTTACAGAATGCAAATCTGAAAGCATGTTAGCCTAACATTGTTCAGAAAACTTGTGGACAGGGATAGCTGTCTGCTTTCTTCAGGGGAACCATACAAGGGGCTTTCTTTTGGAGGGAAAGAATGTTTCTGATTACACTGCAGTGAAATGTATAAAGCGACATTTGCCTTCACTACAGTTTTCGCTCTTAATTCAGAAGTAGGCTCTCTGTAAATAACGTTTATAGCTTTGTGCATAAGCTATTAATGTACATTTGTGAATAAGGATTTTTTTCTTGGAGTGGACAAAGGGATTTTTCTACTTTTTTTTTATTATTATTTTTTATTTTAAATATTGAAACTGTTGTAACTGCTATGTGAACCTGCTATGAATAGAAACTAACAATGTCTCAGTTTCTTCTCTTTACCTCACTTGTACAAGCCTCTTGTCCACTCGCCTCGCAGAAGTATCATAAGTGGCTCTGGAGAGAAGGCAGCGCAGATAGTCAGCTCAAAAAGGTTGGGAGGAGTAACACAAGCTCCATATGCTACATTACCCGGCAGAAAAGAGACTAAGCTTAAAAGAACTTTTCACTTGCAACAAATCTGCAAATGGAGACAGAAGTCTAATAAGAAGCGAGAAAATTACAGTACCCGCCAGAAAAGATCTGGAATCAGTTTGCTGCTGGAGCTCACAACTTGTGAGATCAGTTTTTATAATTCCTTGTTAATTTGGTACCCTTCCTTTTTCTCTTTCCCTTTTCTCTTTCCTTCCCTCTTGTTCACTGCTGATAATGTGTCCTATTTTTCTGCAGGTAAATATTAAGTTTGTCTAAGCTTCCAGAATTTCTTTTTCTCTTTCAACCCTTTTTTCTTTGCCTGTCACTGACCTTTCTGTATTTCTTTTCCCCTTTATACAGCCCCCTTTATTTTGAATTTTTTCCCCCCTCAAATTTCCCTTTGTTTGAAAATGTAAGTTTGATAATGTGCAATAATGAGCAGTTGATCGTCAAATGCTCCTTTTTTTCCAGATGTTTTAATTTTCCTCCCTCCCTTTAATATCATAAATAAATTTGAGTTGCCTAACTTATTTATTTTTAGACTGACCTTTATTTAATGTTAACATACCTATGTAATTCATTGACATATAGCAACTTACATTTGTGAATTTATTCTTATACTGAAGTTATACAGATTTACAAAACCGCTTTCTCAGTTGCCAGGTTTTTTTCCCCTTGATATAGATTGGATTTGCTTTGATTTTCTGATTTCACTTGGAATTAAAACACCATTAGACATCCACTCGGCAAATGTCAGTTGATCAGTCCAAAATCAATATAAGGAGAATTCCATTAGTGTTGTATAAAAGCCATCCGAGCGTCTTGAACTCCCAGCGTAACAAAAACTAAGACTGTCAACCGGCTGTGCCCCGAAGTGTGTAACTTCGGTATTTCCATAGACTGCATGGGAGAAAAGAAGGCTCGGATTTTTTCTTGCAACATTTTTTGGAATTTTTGCTATAGTTACATGGAGGTTGTTGGGATCTGAATCTATTACTGTTAAACCGTTACTGCGAAAGCTGTGATCTAAGGCGCGTGCAAACTTGGCTACTTCTGGGATAGCAGACGGTGCCAAATAAAGCACACGCGAATGGAAATCCTTCAGCCCTTCAAAGCTAAGAATGAGGCTTGGAGGAAGGATTCGTTGAATTTCACACTTCAATTCTTGGAGGGCTGAGAGCGCTCTCTGAATCTCTTCCGGAGTATCCAAATAGAGAAGGCACAATGTTATGTGCAGTGTTTGTAGTGGAGTACAAAACGTTGCCATGTCTGGGTTAGTTTTCAGTAGTGTATTTTGAATCTCTTTTACACTGCTTCTCACCTCTTCACTGCTAATGTGTATGGCAACAAAGTGACTAGGCCTCAATTTCTGGGTGTTGTCCTTTTCCACAGGAATGCTACATTCGTCATCTGCATATTTGTCTTCCATAAGAACCAAATCTTCATCATCCTGAGGATCTTTGTTTTTATGCATGTAATTCTTTTCTGTTAGCATCAAATCATCATATTTGTCAATAATATCAAGAATTGTCATACCGCTTCCTGTTGAGCCAAACACATTGTCAGTGCGAGTAGTTTTGTCCCACACCACCAAACTTTGGTACTTGAAATGTTGAATGCGATGTTTGGGTATGGCAAGAACATCATGACCTACTGAGGCCAAATCCTCCCAGCAAAAAGCAGAGAATGGCTTTTCAATTATACCCAAAAATCTGTCAATATAACCTATTGAAAAGTATTCCGAGGGTAACTTGGTGTCCCACTGAATTCGGGAGATAACGTCATCTGCTGTTTTCATGGGGGGTTTCTTTCCCTTTCCTTCAGATGCTTTTTTTCCTTTTGCTGTTAGATCTGTGTTAACTGGGATTGGTAGTGAGGCACCCAGTAAATCTGTATGGACATTTCTGCATCTTTCCCCAAATCTGCAACGTCCCATGAGAAAGTATTGACATATAGCGTCCTCAAGCACTTTCTCAGCTTCTGTCACTTGATCCGCTTCATTTTCAGTGGCTGCAATTTTCATGCAATCTTCTGTATCCATCTTCATGGATTCCTTTGTTGGGTCTGTCCCTTTGTCACTATCTTTGTCCATTGCTTAGTATGTCTCCCTAAAAGAAAAGTATTCAAAATTAATAACTTGTGTTTGTAAGAAGTTTTAGCCACATGTCTGCAAAATGTAAAATGTTTGGTTGCAAATGTTGCGTGCTGTCTTTCAGTTTAAATACCATTATAGGGAGAGAATTTGTGATCCTCATGTTTTGCACAACTTTGTAAACAAATTATTCACATGTTTAGTTCAAAACTCCATAACCTGCAAAAGTACATGTTGTCAACATATTCTTGACAATAAGATCTTATTACGCTAGTTTGGAATTTGACGGCTACCAACAGTCTATATTTTCAAGATTTCTCGAACCCATAATTAATCAACCTAATCGTGTCTGAGAACTTGCCTAGGTATTTATGGTCCTGTAACCCTGGCCTAATTGTAACCCTTGAGGTAAGAACTTGAGGATCCCTGTACTGGAGCATTATTTTGGGTTGTAGTAAAACTTCCCCTTAGTTTATGCATGATAAAAATATGAATAGGTGCATTTTTAAATACAGTAGTTGACTGTAAATAAGGGAGGTGCACTATACATTGGGTAAATAGTTCTGGAGCAATAGTGGGGAACAAGATATACATTAAGGACTGCAGGTGAGTCCCTCCAGCCCCTAAAAGGGCAGTACAATTTATTGAAATATAGCTGCTCACTATAATGCCTTCTATTTGTTCATATGTAGCCTATTCCTCTGATCTCTTTCCCCCTCACTGTTTCACCCCTCCCCCTTTTCCAGGGCCAGCTGGGAATATGGTGGGGCCCAGTGCACTATGCGGGGGGCCTCTTGCCTTCTCCAGGACTATGATGTGACATGCAGAGCCTCTTGCCCATTGTCACATGGCAGCAGGAGATGCCAACGCTTACAGAAGCCCTGCGCTCTCTCCCAGCCCAACTCCGGTAATCAGTTTAAATCTGATTAATTTTGGCTGGGGAAGAGCACCGATGGCACTGACATAAAGCCTGCCCTGCCCCATCCCTCTCCCATTTCCACTCATTTGGAACTGTCTGCCCCACCTCTCACCACTCTTCCTGTTTTTCCCTGCTCTTCGTGTAGCTCTGCCACCATGACAAACAAACGTCGAAGGGACAGGAAAGAGGAAGTTAGGGGCCGCAGGGGAACCGCCTGTTGTCCATCGATGTTTGTGGGGAGATTTAAATTGATACTTTTGCCATTCTGATGCATTGCTAGCAAAATAGAAAAGCGCCAACTTAATTTAAAGCAGCAATCCCGTCTAACCACCCCCCCCCCCTTTTTTTTTTTTTTTTTTTAAATCATATAAACTACACATGATTGGAACCACAGGGTCCCCTGGAGTTGAACCTGTCTCATCAGCTCCATGGACCCATATGTTCCCGAGATACTTACCAGCGAAATTTTTTTTTTTTTGGTTGCTGTTTTTTTGCAGTTTACTAAAGTTTTTCAAGAACATTTAAATATTACAAAATGTAGAAACAATATACATATTCAAAGGATAAACATCAAAAATAAAAGGGGGCGGGGGGAAGAGTGTCAAATTTGGCCAGACGCCAAATATTTAAAAGTGAAGTTTATTATATTTGAAGATATTCGTTGAACCGCCTGTGTATTACTTTCCAACCAAAGAAAAAAAGGCAAGTACACAGGTTATGTCCACCCATTTGGTAGGTTTTAGGAGGGGACTGCCAAAAAAAACTTTTAAGTGACATGCAAAGTAGTAATAATAATAGCAGCTAGTTTCACGTAGCGCTTTACAGACACATTTTGCAGGCACAGGTCCCTGCCCTGTGTAGCTTACAATCTGTTTTTTTTTGGGTGTCTGAGGCACAAGGAGATAAAGTGACTTGCACAAGGAGATAAAGTGACTTGCCCAAGGTCACAAGGAGCCGACACCAACTCAGTGCCAGTCAGTGTCTTTACTCACAGCCACTCCTCCCATACCATAAAGTAATATCTTTTTAATGTCAGGGACTGCTAAACCGCCTTTGGAGCATGCATGACTGATCTAACCAGTCTCTGACTCTTATCTTGCCATATAAATTTGAACATCCTGTATTGAAATTCTTTTATATATCTGGTAGGTATTGCAATTGGGAGAGTCCAGAAATGATACAGTAAGCGCAGCAGAATATTAATCTTTACAGAGTTTATTCTCCCCAGCCAAGAAATCTAACACTACCCCCTACCCTAAAACTCCTAACCTTAACCCCCTAACTGCTAGAACACCTTAAGTTAACTTACCTTATTGGCGACATGGCCGGTGGCTGAGTGTCCAGCGGTGGTGGTGGTGCAGTGAAGGGTGTCTTGGGGGCAACTGGTTTGTGACCCTGATTCGCCCTCTTAATAACCCCCTTTGCTTGTGGTAGCAGAGTTAAGATATAGTGACGGGTTGAGGGTAGACATTACTCATTTGAGGTACCTTGCGTGGGTGGAAGGCGAGTTAGCTGGGTGTATTAGCCTGTGTCACATGTCACGTGCTCACAGGAGTACCGTGCGTGACCGATTACGTGGAGATAATTTGAGGGACTTTGCGAGGTGAATTGTATCAGCTGGATAGCTTTGTGTATAAACCTTTGTCACATATACAAGTCATGTGCTCACAGGTGTGCCGTTCGTGACAGTGGTTAAAATAAATTGGTATTAAGCCGTCAGCAGAAACATACTGTGTTTATATAAATTATCATCTATAACTACTTCCTCACGGCAGCTGTTTTGGATAGATTTAGAGTATTTGTTTTATAGAAACCAATTTAGCAGCTTCAAAATGACAAGTAAAGGAAAAGTGTAACATACTAAAATAATTTAAAAATTATATATCGGAGTCAACAATGCACGTCCCCCCCTCCCCTGTGACCGTCAAAAGGTTTAAAGTAAGTAGTAGTTTTCCTACCTTTTTGAAGTTTTATGTAGTATCAGAACTACTGCTGCTTTGTGACCAGAACACGTCTCCCCTCAACACCTTCAGTAATAAAGATCAACATACATTGAACCCTGGTTGCTCAGGTGTGACTCACCTCTTCGTGCCATTCTACGTCATTGTGCATCCTAACAACACAAAAACATTGTAACAAAGCAGGAAATAATAGGGTTTGACCAGCTACATGGTATCATAGAGAAGCATGTGCACAGAGAGAATGCTTTGCAGGGTGTTCTGGGATAGTGGAGGTATGATGTCACTTGTTTTCAGAGAAGACCGCAAGAGGGCAGGCTCTTCCTTACAATGCTCTAGTCCAGCCCTCGTCAACCAGTTCTCCAAAGGGGCCAGGTCAGAAAACATTCAGAAGGGCCACAAGGTTATTGTAATGTAATTTTAGACACATGAATATTTCAACATTTTGCAACCATGTATAACATCTGAACCATAAATAGTTGCATTACCTTAACTAACAAGTGAGTTTTAGGGTCAAAATTGTACTTTGCTCCTGCTAATTTCATACTGGTTGATTTGGCATTTGAGAGCCTGCGGCGCGGCAGTTGGAGAGTGCTGCTCGAGTCTATGCAAGAGTTCACGTTCTACACCAGCTGTATTTTTAAATACAGGTGACGCTATGCCTGAACTTTTTGGCAAAACAATTATGTTTAAAATAATAAATAAAGTATGTATATCTTTATTTTATATAGCACCAAAAGTGTACTGAGCGCTTCACAAGAATACAGTACAGGGAATTATAATACAATAAGCGCAGCAAAGTCAGCTTGCTCTGAAGAGCTTATAATCTAAGTGGTATGATGGGAGACTTACAAAAACAGCAGGTGAGGGAATAAGTGCATTAGATGTATGTATGTCTTTATTTATTTTTATATAGCACTATTAATGTACATAGCGCTTCACAGTAGTAATACACGTGACACGCATATAAATAACACAAATAACATCATGGGAATAAGTGCTTCAGACATAAAAGTAACGTTTTGGAAGAGGAGGCCCTGCCCCGAGGAGCTTACAATCTAATTGGTAGGTAGAGAGAACGTACAGAGACAGTAGGAGGGCATTCTGGTAAGTGTGTCTGCAGGGGGCCAAGCTTTATGTATCATGTTTATAGTATTAGCCATGGTGCTACTCATGCTTTGTTAAGCAGGTGGGTCTGAAAGGTGGATAGAGAGGGTGCTAGTCAGGTATTGAGGGGAAGGGCATTCTAGAGGTGTGGGGCTGTCAGTGAGAAAGGTTTAAGGCGAGTGAGGGCTTTAGATACAAATGGGGTAGAGAGAAGGCATCCTTGAGAAGAACGCAAGAGTCGGGATGGTGCATAGCGAGAAATTAAGGCTGAGATGTAAGGAGGGGCAGAAGAAATGTAAAGTTTTAAAAGTGAGGAGAATTGAGTGCAAGATGCGGGATTTGATAGGAAGCCAGGAGCGTGATTTCAGCAGGGGAGACGCTGAGACAGATATAGGAAAGAGTAGAGTGATTCTGGCAGCAACGTTAAGGCTGCGCTTATAGTGCTGACGTCGCGTCAAAACAAATGCATTGAATCTGTAGCATGCGCTTATAGTAGACGTGGCGGAGTGACCTGAATCTCTGTAGTCAGTAGAATTTGATTTTTACAGCGACCGTCTCATCATGGGACAGGCTGTAAACTAATCAGATAGCTTCTGATGCAGGGAGAGCGGGGATGTGTGTGTGATTGTGTGTGTATGATTGTGTGTAGGGCCGCCAACAGGGGGGGACTGCTGGTGTTGGCATCCTGGGTCCTGTGGCCTACCAAGAAGCACATTTAATGAGTACATATGCAAATGTCTTCAAATTTGCTCCACAAATATTTCTGCAGTTTTCCCTTAAATTTCAATCTTTCTGTAAATTTTTTACATAATTCTACGTTGCTACGGAAGGTAAAATAGTTTTGCCAGATCTCTGCAAAATATCTCCAATTTCTCCAGGATGTTGCAAAAAAAATAAAAAAAATGGCCGTGTATAAAAAAACAAAACCTTTTGATGCCTGGCAAAAACATTTGCTTGCTGTTTTCGATACATTTTTCTTTATATCCGGCAAAGATTCAAAAACTTCATTGAAAAATGAAGCCTGCCTGCAGTTACCCATGTGATCTTACTCTGTCATGACAATACATGAACCATCATTCCATCATCCACATCATCATTATCTTTATGCCAAAACAAGCAATTTTGACATCATAAATTAATCCTATTTGAATGTTGAACATCTAGCAGTAGTTGGGTCCTAAACAAGCACCCTGAGAGAACAAGTTGTGCTGCTGAGCACCCACACACCCACAAGCAAAATTCTGTTTAAAGAGACAGTAAGATAACAACTTTCTGTTTCTGCTGTGCCAGGCATCGTGTCATCTTGCAGCCACCCATCAATTTCATAACTTCCACGTTGTATGTTTAAAAAAAAAAAGCAAGCGGGTGTCTGCAGCAGGGTCGTTGACAGATTTCATGGGGCCCAGGACTGGAGTTTCGACCCTCACCCACGTTGGTGGCCTTTAAAGCTGCTCCCTCGCACCTCCTCGTGAGCCCCTGCCTCTATCCCCCCCCCCTCTTGCACCTCCTCGCGAGCCCCCTCCTCTCCCCATGTATTTCTCTTCCCCCTCTCTCACCCTCCACTAAACATTAATTACCCCCCTCTCCCTCAATCCGCTATTGAAATAATAATGTTGGAATGGACGTATTAATGAAATGGACTGGGGGGGGGTCAATATCCCCCCCCCCCCCACACGCACAAAATACAATACCCCCCCCAACACACACTAAAAATATAATACCCCCACACACCCAAAATACAATACTCCCCCCAATACACACACCCACTCAAAATACAATAACACCCCCCCCCACACACACACACAAAATACAATACCCCCAACCCACACACACAAAAATACAATACTCCCCCACACCCACACAAGACAATATCCCCCCTCCCCCCCACAAAATACAATACTCCCACACACCCAAGACAATACCCTGCCACACACCCACAATACACTATCCCCCCTCCCATCCTCCACACCAGGGCAGCCAATAGATTTCCCGGGGCCCGGGACTAGAGTTTCAATAGGGTCCCCCCATGTTAGAAAGCCCCCCTCTATTTACCCCCCTCTTTCCATATATTACTCTTACCCCCTCTCTTCTTTACTCCCTCTTTTACCACTCCTTTCTCCTCTCATCAATTACCCCTCTCTCACTCAATCCTGTTCCCTCAATCCCCCTCCTCACACTCATTCCCTCCCCCCAGGCCAAACATACACAATCCCCCCCCACAATAATTACCCACCGGCCACACACATACACATACACACACAATCCCTGCACAATAATTACTCCCCCCCAAAAATATATTAAAACCCCACCACCCCCCAAACACATGAAAAAAAATACCCACCAAATACATACAACCTCCCCTCACCCCCCAAATACATACCGAACTACCCCCAAATACATACATACTACCCCATCCACCAAATAAATACAAAAATCCCCAAGCCCCCAAATACATACAACCCTTCTGCCCCCAAATACATTAACAAAAAAAAAACATCCCCCAAATACAACCAACCCCCCCTCCCAAATACATACAAATAAATCCCACCCCCAAATACATAAAAAACACACACCTTGGCGATAGTCTCAGGCCTCTGGTGCCCTGGCTCTCGGCTGGGGAGCTGCTGCGGACCTCCTGTCGGACTTCCCTCTCTCCCACACTGCTCGGGCCTGCCTTACTCCCTAACTCTCCCTCACTGTCCCGCGCCAGGCCTGTCTCTCATGCTGGTGCGTGCGCCAATGTCAGAGAGAGAGGCCCTGCATGGGAAACTGAGAGAAGCCTGCAGCTGGGGAGAGCCGGGGCATGGCGGACAGACAAAGCAGTTGGAACTTCTTTGCCAGGCTGACGGCCCTCTTGTTGCTGCCGGACCCTGGCTCTCCCCAGCTGTGGGCCTCCGAGGCAGAGAGAGGGAGCGAGGAAGAGGCAGGCCCACAGCTGGGGAGAGCCAGGGCCTGGCAACAACAACAGGACCAACAACTGGGCAAAGAATTTGGGCCTGACCTCTGGCCGGACTTTTGCTTAAAAAAAGACCCATACAGCTCCGAGTCCTGATTTTATTTTTAAAATTACATAATGTGATTTAGCGGGTTCCAAATCCCACTCTCCCTCCCATTCCCAGGGCACTAGAGGTTGAGTATGTGGCCGGGAATAACGGTTTTATACTAGGTGAAGCAGTTAAACAAGGCAACATGATTGACACATTTCTTGCCTAGCACACGTACTCTATTTAATTAATAGTCACGTGTTTCCTAGCTTAATGTAGGAATGTGCATGGCATTTATTTAATTGCTGACAGAAAAAAAATGTGGTCACGGTAGACTGGTCCATTTTTTATTACAAAAATGTTACTGCGGTTGTCATTTTTTGTAAGACGGATTAATCCACTTGTGGTTTAAAAATAAAATAAAAAATTGCGACAGATTAATGCGTCATACTTTTGCCTACATTACAAGCAATGGATTAGAAATAAACACAATCCGCTAAATGGATTTAGGCAATCCCGCCAGGGGATTTAGAGCCACACGGGGATTTTAACTAATCCTCACCGATTCAAATTGAAATAATCTGTCTGCGGATTTTACCTCGCGGAACGGATTTTGAAAGGGGTAAGAGATGTCTGCAGAGGTTCATGTAAGGAGACCGTTTAGGGTGAAATTATATCTTGGCTTTATTGAGCCTAATCCTTTGTCGAGGCAAAACATACAAAACCAACAAAATAACAAACTCCTACCCCTTTGTAAGGGCTAACTTACTTTCCCAAAACCTATCTTCAGGACTGGAGGGATATTCCCATTACCAGCTTATCACCCCAAAGTCTCAGGAGGTACATTAAGCAGGTGGCCCTCCATGTCAGTCTCTGGCAAGTTCCTGGGTCCTCTGTGTCCAGAAAATATAGGTCTCTGGGTGCCTTGGTCTCAGCACAGCCTTTGTGCTCAAAACAGTGTCTGTGTGCAGGTTTCTCTTCTCTCCTTCTGTCAGCCCAAATGTGAGCTAAGGAATCTCTCTCCTGTTTCCAACAATCTTTTCTTAGAGCTCTAATGTGGCCAGGTGGAGTCTAGTTAATTGCCTGTCTGCAATTAACCAGCTCCCTGCTGGATTTAGAGGCAGTTTCTCTCAAACAGTGATAAGTCCCTGTAACAAAAGGGAAATTCCTGGGAACAGATTTGGACCTGTTCGGCCATCTTAAATTGTAAGGCCATGACCACAGTTCGGTATGATTTAACTATCCTGTTGTTATTTACAGGGTTCTTTCCCTCTCCTGTCTTTTTTGTTAACTTCAATTAAACACCTTTCCAGAGTCTGCATAGAAGGAACGCCACCTTTGGGTGAAACAGTCTTAACGCCATGTTATTTGAAGCAAACGCAAGGCAGTGCTAATTTAACATGGCATTAAGCTTCTGCTAACGAGATCACTAAAGACTACTGTTTTTGCCTATAATTAGCTTTGTGGATGCGCATTAAGCCCAGGGGAAGTAATTATTTTCGTAACGGAACTCTGTGGATCTGGGACTTAGCGAGTAACTTTTTATAGCATTGGGCAACTTTTACAGACAAGGCTGCTCAAAAGAAGTACAGAGGTACGAACGTCACATTGTGAATCTGGCAGAAAGATGCAACCCAGAAACCATAAAGTTATGGTGGGGCTTGTTGAGGAATTAATGCATGAAAAATAACATGGCAAAGAGTCCATAATTTATCAAAACTTTAGAATGACTTTGAGAAATAAATCAGTCTACATTTGTCTTTCCACCCTTCTTTATTTGTTTACTCTTTGTAAAATGAATTAGGTTGCAATCCGAAGGCGAAGGAGTTTGTGTTATGGTAGTGAGTTAGTGTCATTGTCAATGGACCACAATTATATTTCGCGTCCTTTTCCTAATTTCTGATTAACAATTTGAATTCCCAGTTCATTTTCTTCTACAATATATGTGTGGTGTATGTAATGCGAAAGCTCCAATGTGCACTGTATAAAGACTTGGAACAAAACAAGGTGGATACAGTATATTACAGTTGAAGATATGTTACAAAACCTCTAATTGTTAATTGTAGTCGAATCTATAACACAAAACTCATGTGGCAGACCATTTTGACTGTTATATAGAGAGACAATGGCATTAAAGATTAGCTAATATGTCAAGAAATAGCAAAAAGCAACAACGAATGAGTGTTATCTTATGTCATGATGATTGTTAAACACTATCACAGAAAAAAATTATGATTTTAGATTGCCATGACATTATGCATTATTTATGTTTAATGCTTCATTAGCTCAGCTGCAGTTTTTTTTAATATCCTTGAAATTTGCTAGCTTTTGATAGCAGAACAGTTTTGCTAGAAGTCATTCATTTCTGGCTGGTGCCAGACACTCTCATTGGGGAATCCTATTTGGAAAAAAAAAATGAGCATTGGCATAAACGTGAGTTTATAGTGACTGTGCCTTACGGATCTCTCAAAATATGATCAAAATGTTGAAATACAAGAGAACAAATATCCTTGGCGCACTGACTGATAAATATTACCAATCATCAATAGCAGAAAAAGTCCTTGATTACAGGAGTAACATCAGTCCGTTTGAAAAAAAAAAAACACTTGCTGGAGATTCTTCAGTGCAGTTCAACTCTGTGTAGAGAAAAACAAAAAACAAAGAGAACATTGCACTGTAACCTCTAAAACAGTAGGACTCATCCACTCTGCAGCTAACTACTTACATCAAGTAAGTGATAAGGGACTTTGAAAGGTATCTTTATCTTGTTCTTGTGAAGTAATTGGGCTGGCAGCTGATTGCCACAGATTCCTCTATTACTTGTCACCTCCGCAGGTTCTCAGTCCCCATAAAATGCATAAAAACAACATAGTACGGAACCGAAAAACAATTTATTTAAAAAAAAGCAGAGACCACATGAAATTCACTCGCATGTTCACGGATCCTGCAGCGTGAAATACAATGCGCCGTCCGCAAGCGTGAGTACTCCGGGCTCGGTGTAGATAGTGGATAAAATCGCACTTACAATATATAAAAAATATATCAATAATATATCAATAAAAAACGGGCATATCACACTGCAAGTGTGTGGGACTCTGAGTGGGAGTCCTTTCACCATACAGAGCAATCTTGGAGAGGAGCCCGCAGGCCACGAGGTTGCTACCTGAAAACCGGATCTGACGTCAGACGCCCAGACCCGCGGAGACGCGGTGGAGTAAAGGCTGGAGACAGATCTTATGGTGGCTGCAGGACAATGAGCTGGTGTGCCAAGCTGTCTCTTCAATACACTATTGCAGTGTGATATGCCCGTTTTTTATTGATATATTGTAAGTGCGATTTTTACACTTAGATTAAAACCTTTTAAACCTGGTTGATCTATGCCATGTAGCTTTTTCCTCTCTATATTGGGGCAACATCTTCTTGAGTACTGGAGCTGCTTCTCCCTCAATCCGTGACACTCACCTTGGATAGACTGCCTAAAGCCTTGATTACACACGGCTGTTGATATTCTTACAGTTTGTAAGTAGGCCTTTCGCAAGAGCCAAGATTGGAGCTGACATTTGTTTCACTTTGTATTTCTCCTGTACTTAGATTTTCTGTGCTTTTGTGTTTTTCCCTCTATGCTCCCCCTGGAATATGTGAATCTACTACAACACTGAGGGACAAGTGAAAACATATCCCACCAGAGGGTTCGAGCAGGGGGTCAAAACTTTATTTTTCTTTTCACCGCATTTTTTGGTTTCTATATCTTTACAATATTTATGTGTTATATACTATACGTGCACTTTAATTAATTAATTTTAAGAGTGTTGTATTCACTTCACTGAATTTACAGTGATCACCTATTAAGTTTTTTGTGCCGTTTTATCACTTTTCACCAGGGATTCCCCAATGTTTATTTATTATTCTTGTAATTTTGGGGGCCATATCATTATACTTAGTGATGAACGGGATAAATTCCGAACTTCCAGATATTGCCTTATTTTTCTTTTTGCTATTCATAGAAATAAGCTCCTCTCTGTCAATTCTCCTGTTTCTAATGCCTTAGAAACCTTATTATAACTGTAGTCCCATTCTATAAATTTCCTTTTGAGATCATCAGCTTGTAAATCGAACAACTTGGCTTGGCAACAATTTTGTTTTGTTCTAAGAAACTGGCCCTGTGGAATATTGTTAATCCATCTTGGATTATGATGGCTAGACGCCATTAGATATGTATTCGCGTCTACTTTTTTATAAAAAGTTTTCGTTTCTATTGCTCCCTGTTCAATAAACAATGTTAGATCTAAGAAGTCGATGGATGTTCGACAACTATTGAAAGTGAACTTAAGGTTCCAATCATTGGCATTTAGAAAATGCTTACATTTTCCCAAATCTTCCTTGCTGCCCCCCCAGATACACAGCACATTGTCTATATAACGTTTCCATAGCACCAGACTCGCACCGAACGGGTTGTGGGACCAGATATGATCCTCCTCCCACATACCCATAAAAATGTTGGCATAGCTCGGTGCAAACCTGGTTCCCATGGCAGTGCCGCATATCTGGAGGAAATAACTATTGTCATAGCAAAAGAAGTATATTTTTTTCTTTTTATGTTTTTGATTACCCATTGACTGCTAATGTATTTATCTATGCCCCTTCAGGGTATAGATAAATACAGTGACAGACAATGCATGTTTTGTCAAATGCTTGTTTTTAATTAATTGTAATGTTTTCTATTTCTGTTTATTGTTTTGAGTTAATTGTTATGTATTTGTAAGGCTTTTTTTAATTACATTTTTGGATTGTTTGGGCATTTAATTTAATTGTTCTGTTTGTTAGGGGTTAGATGTCTATTATTGGTCTTGTTGTTAGGTGTTTGATTAATTTAATAATTCTGTTGTTTTGGTGTTAGCTTAATTTTATTCTTTTGGTGTTATGTGCTTTGATATTTATTTTATGCTTGTGTGTTTTTTGTGCTGTGGTTTTTTGTTAGGTTGCCCATTGACTGCTATAGTGGCTTAACATGCCCATATGATATTGGCATGATCTACCACTGTGCCAATCAATGGGTAGAGGGTGGGGGTGGTTGGTTAGTGGGAGGGGTGGGTTAACCCCTTAATTACTATAGCGGTTATTAACCGCTAAGGTGATTAAGGGGTTAGGGGCCATTAGATTGTATTTTTTCTTATAGTGTCCTGCCATCGGAGGACGTGGAGTCTGATGATGAGGATGCCCTTCAGCCTGGCAGGGTTAAGTAGAAATTGTATTTACTTTATGCAGCTGTATATTGTTTTATTAAGAATGGGCAAATGCACTATTATCCATATCTGAATAATAGGAACTTTGCCCATTGCTGCACTGTATGTGTGGGGGGGGGGGTGGATTGTTGGGGTAGGGGAGGTGGGTAATAGGGTTGTTTTTGTTAAAATGTTTATTATTGGGGGTAGATGGATTGGGTGAAGGTGGTATTTGGGCTGCGGTGGGTGTTTATACATACCGGGTCGGTAGCGGGAGGGTTAACCCCTTAATTACCTTAGCGGTATTAACCGCTAAGGTAATGAAGGGGTTTAATCCTCCCTCAACACCCCCGCAAGGCCTTAACACCCACCGCGGGCAAATACCACCTTCACCCACCCCCCTACCCACAATAAACATGGCACTGGTAGTTAACTCCTTTATTGCCGTAGCAGTTAGCCGCTAAGGTAATGAAACTGAGTGTAAATGCATTTTTATTGCATTGGATTGATGCCGGGGACTCCGGTGCTGGTATTAATGTGTATCAGCTCTGGAGACCCCCTGCATCAATCCGATGCAGGAAAAATGCATTTTTTTTCTAGGTCCCTCTCTCGCAACCCTTCTCACCAGCTTCACACTAGATTTTTGCTGGCGAGAAGAATCTTCGATCAAATAGCAATTCCAGGGCCTCAATAAGATTATCGAGGCTACTAGAGTTGCACGATTTGATCATAATTGCGATTTGGGGCTTCTCACCGACTACCGCACGGCGTGTTTGGCCAGGAGCTAGAAATCACGATAAAATGCTTTCGCCGCACGATTTAACCAACCTATCAAGGCTTTCTGAATAGCTACCTTGCGAGAACAGCTCAAAAGCCTTGATAAGTTGGTTATTGAGGCTTAAAGAATAGGTCCCTCAGCCTTTGCATGCAGTCTGGTTGTATAACTTTTTGTAACAAAAAAAAAATGCCACCTCTTCTCCTCCAGCAAATGCTTTTTTTTTTTTTTTTAATTAAATATAACTCTCTGTACATTGCAAAGAGGAAGCCATGGGTTTATGGGTAAGATGACCGGGCAGAAGAGATGAGGCTAATATTATACACCTCTTTCATCCACTCCCCCCTCCTCACACACCTCGCTCTAACCCCCCTCTCTTCCTCCACCACTTCTCACACTCCCCCCTCTCCTCTTTCCCCCCAGGTATTTCTCTTCCCCTCTGTCTCACTATCCCCCTCTATTTTGCTCTCTCTCCCCCTCTCTCTGTCTCTTGCTCTTCCCCCTCGCTCACTGTCCTCCCCTCCCATGTTCCAGTACCCCCCTTCCCGCTTCCCTCCAATCATCCCCTCCTCCTTTCTCTCCCCCTCCTTTCTCACTCAACACAATGCCCCCTACTTTCTCATTCAATGCCCCAGTTCTCTCAGTCAAAGCCCCAATCCTCCCTCACTCAATTCCCCCCTCCTATCTTACTCAACTCCCCCATCCTCACACTCAATCCCTCCCTTTTTGTCCCACGGCCGAATTAGGAAGTTGGACCCAATTTGATCCCACCTCTGAGGCAAATTGATAGTAAAATTAGTTTTGAATGTAAAACTATTTAATGCGTCATGTCAAGTTTTAGTTCAACGGATATACTGAACCAATTATTTAAAATATTGTTTTTGTAACATTCTGGTTTTAGAAGAAGAAAACAGTTGATTTTTTCTGAGTGTAAAAGTCAGTTATTGCTGCTGTGGCATGGGATTTGAGATCATTTTATTTAAAGATGGGCAGTCCAGAACCTTCAAAAATCAGAAATCCCCCAAACAAGGAGTGGATGGGTTCAGATTGCCTGAACCTGAATTGTCCGGAACTCTAACCGTTCAGTTTAATGTGAACCACAAGCTCAGATCTAGGGGGCTGACTCCACGTTAGAAGCAAACCAATCACCAATTCACCAAACCAATCACACTTCAGCCTCGGTTCCCTCTCCCCATCCCTGACAGACTGATACCCCTTGTAGCTTGGGGGGCATTGAAGGTCAGTAGAGGTGAGGGTTGGTTGGAGTGATCCTATTTTAAATATTGCTCCAGAAATCCCCTCCACAGGTCACCTTTATCGTTCTATTCTGCCCCTCTATACCACTCTCTGTCCCATGACACTCCTATGACACTATGCTCCCGAACATTTCACTCTCTTCTTTCACCAATGTCGTTCTCTCCCCACCCTCATGTCATCTCCTGTACCAGTCCTCCGTATCATACATATTTGTGTGTAGCGTGTGGTCTATATATTGTGGATTGGCACAAAAGTTAGCAGTTTAAAAAAAAAATGCCAAAACAAAATCGGGCTTTGGTAAATACAAAAAAAAAATAGCATTTTGATTTTTTGTTAAAAACAAAACCACATCCAAAACCTAAACATTACCTTTTTTTGGAACCAAAACCAGTGAATCGTGTAAACCCTTAGTTTTAATATAGTCATCACAAGATGGTAGTATTTGATGTCATTTAGAGGGGCCTTATAATAAATGATCATCTTTTAAGACAGCAGTTTGAGTTTTGGTTGCTCTAGTCGTATTGCTAATGTTCTTCAGACATATATATATATATTTAACCCACAACATAATGGTGGTCTAATAATGATCCTATGACAACCCAAAACATACTTAGAATAAATTCTTTTAAAATAAAGTTTTTTTTCCCTTTTATTTCAAGTCAATGTAAAATATCAGTTAGTGTTAAAATGCTCTAATTAAAAACAGGTCCATCTGTGAGGGAGAGAATTTTGCAGCAGCAAAGTCCTTGGTCCTTAGTTCTATAACTCCCGTTCAGTCCCATGTCCGGCACATGACATGGCATATTCTCCGTATTCCAGTCAGTGGCAGAATCATTGATATCGGTCGGAATCCACGTGTCTGGTTAACTGTTAGAGAGGAGACTCATTCATATCTGGTGATTTCCATTTCTCTTGCCTGTAACAGTAATGTCTCAGTTTGCAGTGAAGCTCTCCATCACTTGTCTTCTTCTACATGACTTTCTAGAAATTCTTCGGTACAGACTCCACATGGCGCCCCCTTGGAAGTCAGTTGGAAGGTCCAATCTGGAAGGAGGGTACTTTAGATATAGACATATGGAAAGAGTCTGACGAGGGTTAAAAAGAACACGAACCAATACAAAAAATGTAAAACTCAAGAGGCAGTGGGACAGTTCAGATAAAACTACCCTGGCAGCACAGGAGAATAAAAGGGGATTGAATGCCAAGCATGGGGCAGCTGAATCAGGGCTGGGTCCCAAATCTCCCTGCCAACGACGTTAAAAGCCCGACGGCTCAGTACTTTTTTTGTTTGTGCCTTTTAGTCAGCTCATAATGACGGAGGGAAGCTGTGGGCAGCAACAGGATTTGATCTAGGATACAAAGTCTGGTCGGCATTGTGTATCAGGCTCTTCCTGGGTTGCACTGATGAAGGATGTTCGCATGCTGGGAGAGTACTGGGTGTCCCGAGGTGCAAGAGGTAGCAGTCCAGGAAGAAGCAGGCGAGAGAAGGAAAGAAGAAAGAGAGAGAGATAGTAAAGTGTTAGAGCTACATGACAGACTAGGTTACAAATCTAGCCGCTTATGTACCTCACATGTATTACTGCACTGATCCACTTGTGTTCATGTTACGTGTTAATCAATAATCTCTACAGTGGGAAATAATGGCTCTTTTTTTCACCTTGCTATAATATAACGTAGCCCTTCCGATGTTAGAGGGTTTTGACAAGCAATTTCCACATTATCATATTATGTAGAAATACCTGTACTTATGCCGTGTATACATACACCGCGTTTGTCCATCAAAACCATCAATAATGGTTCCCAGTAATGCATATTACACAAATTATACATTTGGACATAACTAGGTATTTATCATCCTTAATGTCATTTATGTCACTGATATACAGTATCTGGAATACTTGAGTGTATTGTAAAGCTGTAAAAGAAAAAGGTGAAAGTAGCACTAAACCTATTAAATGTGATATGTTAAAAATGTGTTCATGTGTACAGATATAATAAATACACAACATCAAACTATATCTACACCTATCAATGTGACACGTTGTGAATTAAAGTGTGTTCAAGTGTGTTCAAGTGTACAATCTTTACAATACATCAAACTGTATATGCAGTAAGGGAAAACCCCCATATATATGGGGATTACTCAAGTGCTGCTGCTAGAGTCCAAGGAGAGAGTTCCACGTCCCTCCGAAAACCAATTGCAGAAAGAAGAGAATATCCTCCAGCGCAATGACTCTAGTAAGATTTCCAAGCATATAAAAAGGAGACAGTGGTATAATATGCAAATCAGAAGACTTAATAACTATTTAGATATGACATGTGACACTTACACTTAATTTGATGGTAAGGTCTCAAATCTATGAATGAATTACTACTTCCAAGCTTCAAGCGGATAGGAGTGTCTTGATAAAGTAGAAGAGAAAAAAAAAAAAGAACATGGCATAATAAAGTTTAATAAATTGAGACTGGTTAAAAAACAGGTTTACACTCACAAACGGCTTATTCACACAGGCATTGTGAATAGCTTTCCAGCACTGCACAGCAGATTTCAGGTCCTCCTACACCTTCTCCACGTGTGGACACGTTCGTCACTGATGAAGCATTTCTTGCGAAATGCGTTTGACTGAACACCGTAGACCACCATAGCTCCACAGTAGGCTCCCCAACAACCAATCATCTGCCGGCTTCCACGAGTGCCAGTGCGCAAGCATGGACCCGCTCTAAGGATCACTGCCTCACAACGCCATCCCGGCTGTGCACGAGCCGGGGACGTGATGAAGACGGCTGACCCTCACGGATCCACCAAAGGAAGCGACAGGTGTGGGAAGTAAGGAGGAAAGGAGACCTGCTAACAGAGACTGCACGGATACCTACCACACGTGGAGAAGGTGTAGGGGGACCTGAAATCTGCTGTGCAGTGCTGGAAAGCTATTCACAATGCCTGTGTGAATAAGCCGTTTGTGAGTGT
Organism: Ascaphus truei; assembly: GCF_040206685.1. Classification (NCBI taxonomy): domain Eukaryota; kingdom Metazoa; phylum Chordata; class Amphibia; order Anura; family Ascaphidae; genus Ascaphus; species Ascaphus truei. The sequence continues at coordinate 104,541,645 of NC_134488.1, read as the reverse complement.
AAACGTGTTTTTTAACCAGTCTCAATTTATTAAACGTTATTATGCCATGTTCTTTTTTCACTCTTCCACTTTACCAAGACACTCCTATCAGCTTGAAGCTTGGAAGTAGTAATTCATTCATAGATTTGAGACCTTACCATCAAATTAAGTCTAAGTGTCACATGTTCTATCTAAATAGTTAAGTCTTCTGATTTTCATATTATACCACTGTGTCTCCATTTATATGCTTGGAAATCCTACTTGAGTCATTGTGCTGGAGGACATTCTCTTTTTTAAGCATGAAGACAAAGAAAAAGCAGGCACCGTTGCTCAGGAAAAACAAAAAAATGTATAAATAAGTCAAGGAGAGCTTTGACCCTAAAAAAGTTATTTATACATTATTTACATTTTTTTGTTTGTCCTGAGCAACGGTGCCTGCTTTTTCTTTGTCTTCATGCTTATCCTTATCAGAAAAAACGGACGCACACCCCTATTTGGCCGAAGAAGATTCTGGGATAACACCTACTCCAAAAAGTGAGTCACTTATATTTCTGGCACAACTCCACTCTGATAATTTATGTTGGGACACTTTCAATAATAGTGTGGCCCCGTACAGCAGTGTTTGTGGGGGCCGTAGCCCACTAGTCAGATTGCATGGAGAAGTGATTTATAGACTGTTTCCCATTTATTTGTATCGTTGGGGGTCATCATCTCAGGAACAATATATTTACTGAATTGAACATCAAGTCTTTTGACATTCATACTCAGAAGGTTTTTCTTAGAAGCACCACACATTTTCGTTTTTCATTCTCTTTTGTTAATTGTAAAGCTGTATTTAATACCACTAACATCCAGTCCAATGCAATCTGTTTTATTTCATAGTCTCCTGAACTATGCATAAGAATACTGTACATCCAGAATTCTCTCCAGGCAATTCATTTGCTATGCCTCTGTGTGCTGTTCTTTATTTGACCTTGCCGTTTTATCCTATCACAGTACCTCCCATCTGTCAGATTCCAGTTCATGTCATTTCCAATTCAGCTAGTGTATGTTCATGAGCAGTCTTATACTCTCATGCTTCTGTACTGCACTTTAAAACCACTTAAAGTGCAAGCTCTTAAAGTGATTAAAAAACATAATGTATAAAGCATAGGCTGTTTGATTTATTGAATTTCTGCACTGCAATAATTTAGTATTCGAAAGATAAGGGCATCTGATATAATGGTGAACACGGGGAGATACATTGGAAACTCTTCAGGAATTTCCAAGTCATTTGTAAGCAAACTGAGCAGCGAGTGTAAGGCCCTTTTCAGTAAACTGTGCTAATAGTTTGACTTTGTGAGTGATGATATAACTATATTAACGATCTCTTTGCATATCAGATAGAATAAGGGGTCAATTCAATATACTGTACCCCACTGACGTCAATATGCATGTGAAGATGTTGGAGTTATGGTTTCATTGGTTCCATGCAGACAATAACTTACCGATGGGGGCGGGGACTGCCTGTCGATCAAAGGGACATTTTCAAATCGAGGATTGCCACTGAACAAACCGCTTTGATTCCTGAAAGTAACATAAAAGGAGGAACAAAAAAACTCATAACAAAAAAAATAAGGCAGAACGGCTACAAATATCCACATCAGTGGCCTGCACTGCATTTTTCTTTTTATAATACATTTCACAGTGGCGAAGATTTAAAACAAACACTGACATAGAAATAGAATATTTATTAACCTCTTCAGTGCTGAAAAGGGGAGTAATAACATAAAAAGATTAAATATTCTTTACAAAATCGGTAATATAATGACCTGGGAGCTCTGACTCAAACTTCCAAAATGTCCCACCAGTAAATTGATGTAAAGAGAGGCTTCCCTAGTGTCACTGTGCATCAGTTATTTGTGGGGTGTTTAAAAGCTGGAGTTTCATGATTCGCTATTACAATGGGTTGAATCAAATTCTGCATCACAATAACGTGCTCCATTTTTCCTTCCAAAAAATCTGTCAAGCCAGAGGTGAACAGCAAAGTGAAAAGAACCCACTAATAGCACTCAATACCTTCAAAACAATGTAATATGAAAATCTTAAAAATACTCTTTAATGCTGAACTAATTAAAATGATGGGTATTAAAATCCAACAAGGACACACATATATATAAACCCTAAGATGAGTATATAAGATACTCCGGGTTATAGATGAGTGGAAAACAATTGAGATGGATTAGATCAACTGTTCCAAGGGAACTGATATGCAGTTATCCTTGATTGTGGTTGTTTAGGTGAGAGCAAGGGTGGGGGAGGGCTAGCAAAGCCTGTCTGAAGTGGTAGACAGGTCCCTGGGCTGTGGAGGGGTTAATGAGGGTGAGAGTGTAGTGCAGATACGGAGCCCTAGATACTATGGCAATATAATGAAGTTATGCACATGGTAATAAGTGCATAATTCTATCCGGTCCATACTGCTACATACTCATACACCTCACCAGATGTAAATAACAATCCCTTAGGAAAAACGCCCAACAGACAGCTTCTTGAAGTCCTAATGTAAAGGGCCAGCTGACATAAAGAGAGTTGTAATACAGTGGCTACCTAGACCCTGTAGACGGTGTGGCTGTTTGTATGCCTGTGCACATATTCATGAATGTGCTTCCACCGTCAGGGACGCTCATGCCACTAAGCTGAGGGAATATGCAAGCCCTGCCTTACCCTGCGCTCCCTGAGTTACCACAAAAAACTCCTGCCCGGTTTGGAGGGGAAGTGTACGCGTGCGGTCTGGCAGCTGCTCGTACTGCGAGAAGGAAGGCTGCCACGTCAATACCGACCGCCAGAGGTGAAGTAAACTCCCCTGTTAATGACCTGACTCCGGTGTAACAATGCTGATTTACACGCTTCTTACATTTAACTGAATAGAAGATACATTTTAAAAAGTTTGTCATCGAAAAGTCCAGACGCACATATTGACAGCTTGATACTTAGTGGCCTTTTGTGTGGAGATCTGATCTTCAGAAAGTAGATACGACTTTTAAAATGGTTTTATAAAGGACAGAGACGACACCCAGCGAGTTCTGTGGCCCAGAATTACTAAATGATACTACTCATTACTGCACTTTTAGTCACAGTCAAGTATATGAGGCTTAAGTGTGCCAAAAGTTCTCTCGATTTAATTAATGTGTTCAATGTATCAAGCCTGTTGGAGTTCATTTCTTAAACTCTCCTGGATGCAAAACTGGAGCAAAATCCATGCAACAAAATTGTACCTGATTTACCAAATTAAAAAACGTGTGGATTTCAATTTTCTTTGAATAATCTGCTGCTGTTTTTGTCTTTTGTATTTCTCCAACTTGCATCTGGGAGATTTAATTATATTTACTTTGATGGTGAGGGATATTCTTCCCCCTGTGCATGAAATGCAATAAAAAAAAAACACTTTGAAGTATTCACATCCCATAACCTGCTTATCTTGCAATCTGCATGTAGATTGCGACCACATGTGGAGCAGACTTTTCTCATAATGTATTTAATGTTGCATTGTTTGCATAACATGCACGGCACAGCATTCCTCTGCGGGTCTCTGTAGTAGCACAGTGGTCAAGGAAACAAAATAGCAAGTACAGTCTTTAAAAAAAGCCCCCATGTGGCTGCCGGCTTGTGTGTGCGGCTACTCACATGTACTGTGAGACGGGGGCGTTGGAAATAGGCGGGGCCGAGACCCGCAGGCTGTTGTGGCTGCCGCAGCTACTGCTGTAACTATAGAAACTGGGCAGGTGAGGCCTGCCCGCCGCGCGGAGCATCTCTCTACGTGCCTGAGGGTTAAAAGGGTCGTCCTCGTCCATGTCGTCATAATCCAGGTCCCTGCAACAGTGGAGAGAGGACATTGTGTCATGTATCGTGTCGTGTGTGTGTATACCGTATCTAAGAAAAGGATCTGCATGAGCTTGCACTCGTACTGCAGCGGGACATGAAATTGCGGGGCACCAAATGCTGTCGGGGATCTAATCCTTTAGTAGATCCAGTGCCGCATGGGCACGCTGGGCAGTAGCCCGGGGGCCCCACGAGCATAGGGGCCCCGTGCTAATCTATGCACAGACCAGAATTTAACACTAATTTTCCGATCACCCGCCTCAACACTCAAATCTGCCGCTAACTTGGTAGAAGGAGAAAAATTACGACTTGTAGCGGAGAGTTGGCTGGGCCCAGTGCACTGCTTTGCCCGGGGGCCTATAATGCTGTTAAGACGGCCCTGAGTAGATCCCGTTATGAAACAGATTCAAAAGTAGAAAGGCAGCGGGCACTCAAATGGAAGAAAAAGTAGCTTTATTGCGGTTACATAATCCAGCTGGGACCGAAATGTGTAGGAGGTTTATGTCACCCGCAATAAAGATACATTTTCTTCAATGTACGTGTTCACTGCCTCTCTACTTTTGAATCTTTTTTCCTTCTATCCAAAACGCATCTCATGTCAAACTCTAGCAACTACTGTATCATTAATAGGATTTGGGTGTTCTGGACCAAAAAATGAAATTTTAATGGAAAATATATGACTTCTATCTAATCTATGGCTGTCTATGCAACGCTGATGCTAAAAAGTAGTAATACTGAATCAAAACCAGTGAGAGTTGACCTGCTTGCGCAGCCTGTTTAAGATTATGGTTTGTAAAGTGCAGTGTTCATTTTCTTAGATGTCAGCGACTTTCTGAATTAATCTCACTGTGAAAACAGCCAGTATCATTTACAGCACACTATATATTTTATGGGCTCTATTTCAATTGTTGAAATCATTAAATTACAGTGATACATGTGATGCAGAGAAAGACACGTGCAATTTCTACAATGCCTCAGAGATGTGTTTGTTTAATACACTTTATTGGCATTCAGGTGCATTCAATTTAAGGCATACAGAGGCACAATGAATAAAGTATGCAAATACTATCAGTATTGTTTCTACATCACTTATTTGACCTTATTACTGTGGTGCCCAACACACACTCCTAAAGTATATATCTCTGCAAAGTTTATCTCATATTTCTGGTTTACATTAGTGAAGCAACTCGGAAGATGGGATCGATGGATGCACTTTGAATGATTAGATGAAGCATCTCTTCTATACTGTAGTACAAAGGAAACCCACACATGGGCTACCCTAAAACACACAGTTTAATTGTAGCCATAAATATGGTGACAATCGACCAGTTGTTTGACAAGTGAACATTCCTTGAATTTGATGCTGGATATCACCTGCATCCTCACCTGTTCTGAAAACGTTTCCATGCACGGGGTAGGCTGCAGATGGCAGTGGTGAAGGAAAGAGCCGAAAGGAAAGAAAACAGTAAAAGGAAGAGGATGCCTTCCATGCCATCATAGCAGAGTCCCTTCAGAGCATCCACATAGTCCTACAAAAAGGCAAAGACATGCTACAAATATAGATCGGATATTCAGTTACATCCTCAAATTAAATAGATGTTCCAATTAATTTTCTTTGATAGATCGTTTGACGTGGATTTGGCTTTGCACCAACTATAATAGCCCTAGTTAACTTCCTTTGTGCCACCCTCACTGGATGCTATTTGAAAAGCTAAAATAATCTAGATGATTTAACGTAACTAGTGGCTAACTAACCACAGTCACATGCCCATACCATTGGTGGGAAATACTCACAACAACAACTAAGGCCGCGCGTATAGTGCTGGCGACGGCGACGGGACCGATGACGTCGTCATCGCCACCAGCGAAAGTTGTAATTGGATTTTCCGCGGCTGTCGCCAATGACGTCACCAAAGGGGGCGAGCCGCGGTCTCTGATTGGTTTAGAGACAGTCACATGTGGTGACTGTCTCTAAAAAAATCAAGAAGACCCGGCTACCAAATTCTTTGCTGCGACGTCACTCTGCGACAGAGTCAATTTATTTGTTTTCGAGCGACGTCGTGTCGCCGTCGCAAGGCACTATAAGCGCAGCCTAACAGTGACAAGGGCTAACATATAACGCAACTATGTTACATTCTTACCCTAAACAGTATAAGCTCAGTAACAATTACAATATTCCGTTTATATGCGTTTTTTCTTGGCATGGTAAGAGAATGGAGAAATAATACTAAACCGTCTGGATTCATTCTCACCTTATGCAGCCCCCGACAATTCAGCAGTGCCACCAGGTGATGGAAGTTTCCCTCGGTTGTATTTAACATTCCTTGGACCACTAATAAGTTTTTCTGTTTAGTGTAAAAAAAGAATGGGATAAAAAACACAACACAATTAGAGCTAAATAAATACGGTTTCTAAATTATTATCAGGGTGTTTTGGAACAAGGTGATGCCAGATGTTTAATATGTTCAAGAAATAGCATTTCTGTAGTGCAGCATTCTTTTTATGGGCCTTGAATACAAAATGAGTAATTCCAAGATAAATTAGAATGGATTTATTGAGTCATTCAAGCATGGGTTTTGAAATAAGCTGAGATCTGCTATTTTTTTTTTTACAAAGCCATGGTCTCCCTTTGTATTTGTCAAAAAGCTACAGTATACTACTGAAGTATCTAAACAATGTCATAAGATTGCAATCTTTGCATGCATGGTCAATAGGCATCTGGAGTACTCTGTATTTGTATTCTGTTGCTATACACAGAAGATAACAGATAAATAAAGATTGGTCTGATAACCAGTACATTTAAACTAATACAGCTATTGAACACTGACTTAGAATACAGAAGAGTTTCATAGTACTGGTATTATTTAAAGGTAATGTAGTATACAGGCAGTCCTCGTTTTACAACGCTTCGCTTTACAACGAATGGCTTATCCAACGCTATGCAATACATACCTATGTTCATTTTTACAACGCCAAAATGGCTTATCCAACGCCCTTACGACACTTTGCAAAGTTGTTTATGTGTATATAATATATATTATACTATATTATACTATATAATATTATATTTTTATATTATATTATATATATATATATATATATATAATACAGGATATACACTATATAATGTATGTGTATGCTGCATATCTTATTGTCTGCGTAAAATATTTTGTTTATTTTAGCATTAAAAATGCCTTCAGGAACGGAACCTTTCATTTAAACAGTGTCCCTATGGGAAAACATGTTTCGCTTTACAACGTTTCGCTATCCAACGCCATTTTGAGTAACGCATTGTGTCGGATAACCTATAGCCTGTATAGTGCTTTCTAAAACGTAGAAGTTCCTTCTTCATATGGATATTGTGGTATTTCCCCCTTCCTATAAAGCCTCCCGTCCTTCCCCTGCCACCATGGCATTTTAGGGAAACGGAGGGTTGGTCTATGTGCAGAGGATGGCATTGGGGCAAAGGGAAGGGCAGAGAGAGGGATTACATTTATTATATTAAATGTATTATAATTTAATTTATATTTTTTATTTTACTACTGGACGATATAATTATTAGGCAGAGACATGCTACCCACCAATTAATCTTTCTCAGTCAATCAGTTCCAGACCAGTTCCATTTGGGTTTGGTTACCTTAGACTGGGTATTATTTATTCTATCATTTTTTTACCACCATCTGACCGGTATACTCTCTACCAGTATATAGCAGTCAATCGGTTCCAATTGGGTACAACACCAACAACATCCTTATCTGTGTTGGTTATATATAATTACATATCATTACTTTTTATTTTAATCTTTGTCATTTATTACGTGTCCCCTATTAATTCAGCCAGAATACTTAAGTTAGAACCAGTAAATCTGTTCCAGTTGAGTCACAAATTCAACACCCTTATCTGAAAAATATATGATATGTTATATATAATAGGTAGACACAGAGAATGAGAAAGCACCATTGGACCTGCTTATACCTGTCAGGATCCATGCACAGGGACCACTGCATTCCAGGCAACTCCTCAGCAGTCTGCTGTGCAGGCTCAACATGTGATCTCCTTTAGCTTATAAGAGGGAACCTCCTCTCTACTATTCACAACATTTCTATTCTTCGCTGAAGCTAGTTGCGTTACTCCCAGTGACTGTTTTCTGACCTTTATCCCTTTACTAAATACCTGGTTCCTGACTGCGGCTTGCCTACTGATTATTCTACCTGTCCTGATCCTGGCTCATCTCTCTTCACTACTGCCTGCTTCTGACCCTGACCCCAGCTTGCCTAAAACCCCACTGCCTTCTCCTCCTGGTACTCTGCTCACCATTACTTTGCTGATCTGGATTCTGGGATTTATTCCTTGTGAACAACAAAGTTAGACTCTCCCTGTGGAATCTCCACCAATCCTGAGACTACCCTCTACCAGAACATATACCGGACAATCAGTCCCAGTTGTGTTTTTTTTTTTTTTTTTTTAACAACTTTATCTGTTGAAATAAATATATCAGTCAACCCGCTGCATTTGGGACAACATCCTTACTTTACCTGTTGGGTACTTAAATTGAGTAACTATATATGTAATCAGAGGTATATCGCCATCAGACCTGTGCCTCTCTAATCTCAAAGTCCCTCTATCAGTCCATTATATCAGTCAGTCAGTCAATCACTTGTAGTTGGGCTAACATCCATAGTTTACCTGTTGGGAAACTGCATAACTATATAGGTAATCAGAGAAATACCCCCAATGATCTGTCTCCTAGTCTTGCAGAATGAATACTTCACTTTAGTACCAGTCAATCAATTCCAGTTTTGTTAAGAGTTAATACATAGTTACATAGTTACATAGTAGATGAGGTTGAAAAAAGATGTACGTCCATCAAGTTCAACCTATGCTAACTTTAGACAACAGATACTTTTATCCTATATCTATACTTATTTATTGATCCAGAGGAAGGCAAACAAAAACCCCAGTGTCATATCATCCAATGAAATCTCATAATTGGAAAAATAAATTCCTTCCTGACCAAGAATTGGCAATCGGATTATTCCCTGGATCAACATCCTTCCCATGTTTACTTATTTAGTATATCCCTGTATACCTTTCCTTTCTAAAAAATGTCCAACCTTTTTTTGACCAAATCTATTGTATCTGCCATCACAGTCTCCATGGGTAATGAATTCCACATTTTAACTGCCCTTACTGTAAAGAACCCTTTCCTTTGTTGCTGGTGAAATCTCCTTTCCTCCAACCTTAAGGGATGCCCCCGAGTCCATTGTACTGCCCTTGGGATGAATAGTTCTTTTGAAAGCTCCCTGTACTGTTCCAGAATATATTTGTATATAGTTATCATATCCCCGCTTAGACGCCTCTTTTCTAATGTAAATAAATCTACTTTAGCTAGCCTCCGTCATAAGTTAGATTGTCCATCCCCTTTATTAATTTGGTGACTCTTCTCTGCACTCTCTCTAGTTCCATAATGTATTTTCTAAGGAGTGGTGCCCAAACTGGTACTCCATATTCAAGGTGTGGTCTTACTAATACTTTGTAAAGGGGCAAATTATTTTAACATCCTTCAATCCATTGCCCGTTTAATGCAAGATAAGATCTTGTTTTGCAGCTACTTGATGACTTTGGGCACTACTGCTAAGCCTGTTGTCTACCAGCACTCCTAAATCCTTCTCCATCAAGGATTCCCCCAATTTATCCCCATTTCATTTGTAAGTCGCATGTTTATTCTTGTTTCTCAAATGCATAACCTTACATTTATCTGTATTAAACCTCATCTGCCATTTATCTGCCCACGTTTCCAGTCTCTCCAAGTCTTTCTGGAGAGAAATTACTGTACATCCTGCTTTGATTCTACTACCTTACTCAATTTAGTATATGTAGCCAGGACCCCTTCGCCCGGCAATTTTGTTGCGGGGGTGGGAGAGTGCCGCAGTAGTGAACGTTCCGATATCGGAGGTTCCGCATTGGAAGGGGCCGCCATGTTGCAAGTGGGCACAGGCGCAGGGCCGGCTCAAAGGAGGTTGTGCATGCGCGGGGATTTTGCCAAAGCCCGCGAAGGAAGAGAGCCTTGATAGGAGGGAGGTCAGGGAGCACAGGTCCCAGCAGCCCCGCGGACCCTCGTGACGCGCAAGGACCAATGATAGGAGAGGAGAGGAGGAAAAGGGGTGGTGGGGCATGCACATGAGTCAGAGTGAGCGGTAGCAGGAAGGAGAAGGAGCTCCGGTGTAGGGAGGCATTCCGCCTCTACCTAGGCCTCATACCCCAGGCCCAGTTAGCCCCATGAACCCGTAGTGTGAAGCTGAGCTAGGGACCGGCCATAGATAGGTTCCTGTTCCCTTAGAGTGAGTGTGATCGCGATCAGGACATTTCCAAGTCAGCGGGAGGTCTGGGCTCAGACCCCGCTGTTGAGTGCTATCTGTCTGGGTGGGATCGCCCCGGACGTCGACGGGCGACGTGATCTAGGCCCACGCCGATCCTTTGTGAAGACTGTTGCAGGACCGGGTACTGGAGTGCCCGGCAGGTAAACTACAAGTGCACCAACTGTATCACCAATTATTCAGGACACAGTGGCTGCGCAGTCCACACATATATATAATCAGTGTCTCATCTGAGGGTGGGGGAAATACTGGACACGGGGTGGGACCACCTGGTGAAGGAGGGTAGTGGGCATCCTGCGAGACGCAGAGTATAGTGTCTGCCTCAAAGAGGGACACCGGTTTATGATAACGACAGACAGAAGTTATGCCATATCATTTATGCTAGTAAAGTTATTCGGTTGGTATTGCTGTGTGTGTGTGTGTTGATGTACACAAGGTCCTGCGAAGACCCACTTCCCCTCTGGCAGAAGCTGTCGCAGGTGGAGGTGCTGCACCAAGTATCATTATTGAGCATGCCCCAGGCTCTCCGTGGCAGAGGCTTAGGCCCTGTGAGCCTACAGGTTATACAGCATAAGGTAGTGGTCTGTGTTCGCTAGGAACCAGGGCTACATATATATAACCTGATAGTGTGATGAAACGCTTTGGATCAAACGTCACTGGCGGTTGATACACTTACTGTGTAAAAAGGGGACACATTTTACTCAATACAATCTGGATTGGATTTCTTCTGACATGTGAGTTTCAGCTGGATACACGGCTTACAGACTTTGTTACTACATTACTGCGGACTCTGTTAATGTAGCAGAAGTAGAAGAGCTACGTCTTGGGATATTTACTAGATGGCAAGGACGAGGCTAAATACAGTACTAATCTGCCACATTTTCCACTGCTGGTTTTATCTAAAAACCCTGACAACTGCTACTATCCATAAACTGCTAGAAACTATCTGTGTTCTGATTGAGAGCAACAGGAGTGTGTCTCACTCGCTGCACAGCTGCAGTTTGTTTGCTCTTCGTCTGGTTACACACTTTCAGCCTAGAATCTCCATGTTCAGATTTTTCCTACACGCCATGAGTATGTGAAAGCAAAACATACCTGGTATGGCCCAACTTTCATCTCAGAGACATTTACGTGAACTTTGCGCTCTATATCCATGGGACGGTGATTATATATCAGACATTGATGTTTTTATATTTGAATGTTTAGTATATGCTAGCAGCATAATTACTTTATAATTACATTGTTATATGCAATTGCCATAGTGTGTGCACTCTTTTCTCTCTCTCTCTCTTTTACTACTTTCAAGGTCTGTTTTGTCCTTTTTGAGAACTACCGGGGTGTATCTCTTATGGTTTTCTTCATTCAGGATCCTTTCATACATGTATCTTACCTTATTTATATATCGCACATTTAGGCATTAGCCCCTGTCATGATAATGTCATGAGATATTAGGTATTTTAATCCCTTTGGTGCTTAAGGAGTTAATGAGCTACAGTCTGAGTTTAAAATACAAAATATATTGGGTTCATGACAAGCCCAGGCTTGTCACGGGTGGGTGCTGTGCTTTAAACAGAACTTAACTGGTGGGTTATACCATATGGGCTCACTTAAAAGGGCCAGGTGGGTTGTATATTGTTGATAGTGTCGAGATAAGGGCAGTGTCTGGAGACTGGGGAATAAAAATGGCCCGTGTGACAAGTTTATAAACATGGTCGTTTTACAGTAAGTTTCAAAGACATTCGCTCGATGGTTCTGCAAGGTTCAAGAGGCGTGGCTACAGAAGATATCAAACCAAGGGTGACTTTATTAAAAATGAGAATATCATGTGACGTCCTCTACTGAACATGCTAAAAATTACATGTGTGTATCGGTGGCACTGAGTCGCACATAATGATTACAGACACGTCAGGTCTAGCAGGTACTAAGAGACAGATAATGAATTGTCTCTTAATTACGATGTTCAAATTTAGTCTCATTGCGTCTGCCATGAGTGCCTGAATGTATTGATGAGTCTCACATGTGTGTAAGTGTTAGTTAAGGAAAGTTATGAGTGCATTTAGATATTAAAAAGGAGTTCAAACATCATTTGGTGGGAGGTGTTTTACTCTGTCATAAAGCCGTCAATCTCACAGTTGATTTATGACAGGGGCTGGGTTTAGGTTGTGTTTAATGGCAGAGAATTGTATTTAAGTCTGAGAAAAGATTATGAAAATTAGATCTCACCAGAGGAATGTTTTGGATAAAATACGTGAATCTCATATTCCTGAACCGGTGCTCTCTCTGGGGAAAACATATGACATTTGGTAATGTATAGGTTTTTCTTTTATGTTTTACCCTTTTATTTTAAGAAGCTGTTCTGCATTTTATTGTAACTGTATGTTTCTTGTAATCCTTTTTTTCTGTAACCTCAGCACTGTATTTTTATATATACTAAAACATTTAATAAGTGATGTTTTGGGCTCTGAATGAATTGTTGCACGCTCTGGGGAGAGTATTTAGGTTTTCGGACACATTTTGCTACAACTGATTTTGGTGTGTTAAAGTGCATACTTTTTTTCTATAATACACAGGGACCTGAGGACCTAGCAAATATTAATTTGACATCTTTTATTTACATAACTACCAGAGGTGGATAGATATGATTTGCAATTGAGTAGGGTTTAATATTATCTCACTCGAGGTACCTTGCGGACGAGAAAGGTGAGTTGGCTAGAGTAGCCATGTGTATTAACCCTGGTTGCATATCTAAGTCATGTGCTTACATGAGTGCTGTTCATAGTGGTGGTGGTGGTATATTGGGACGGATTTAGGAATGATAGAACTCATTTGAGGAACCTTTGCGAAGGTGAAGAGTGGGACAACTTGCAGGATGTGTATTAATCCTTGTCCTGTAGAGGAGATATTTTCCATTTGATGGACCTTTGCAGAGGTGAAGAGTGGGAGCCCTTGCGGCGTGAGTATTAACCCTTGTCCTGTATGCAGGTCACGGGCTCGCAGAGTGCCGTACGTGACGGCCCCTATAAGGAAATTATTTCCGGTCACTTTCAATTCACAATGTTGTAAGAATTTATGGACTAACACATTCCGTCTACTTATTTAATAATCACTTTTGACTGGCTCACATACAGTAGGGACCAGTCTCTTTATTACTGTTTTACACTATGTATTTTATCTTTGGTGCTGATCAGTTCATATCTATATCAGTGCTGTGTCTTTCTTCAACTGAGTCCGGTGGTGTATGGGTCTTGTTTTGATTCTTTGTAGTATGCAGAACTGGAAAATTAGCCAAGAACCCAATGGCAGGACAACAATTACGAAGCGTGGAAACACTAGAGGACGTATTGAACATCCTGCCGCTGGCCTCTACAACGCATCGCTCCCTATCTTATAGAAGATTAAGCAATGTCGTTTATGGAGAATACCTACCTACCTATTGCCATTTAGTGGCTTAACTGTTTATTGGAGTGTCTGTTATATGTCTTTTCTTTTAATTCTTTATATCTCAGAGTGAACACACTATTGTTGATGTCCCTATGTTTGGATCTTTGAACTATTAGCTATTTTTATATACAGTAAGTGGGCTTTGGGAGTACCAATTCCTTTTAGTGTTCAGGTAGGTGATGGATGCCTCTGCTGAGAGGGTGGGCATTTTCTCTACTTATACACAACCCATCACTTTTTCTGAACTCAGTGTTGGCAAGATAAGGTTGGTTGAAACTGTGCAGTCACATTTTGGCCCAGATAAACTGTTGGAAATCTGTAATGACCTTTTAAGGAATAAAAATAAAGAAATAGATTTTTATTTACATGCAGTGACTTTGTCGCACTATCATAAGGACCATATAATACAGAGGGGCCGTTGGTCGTAAAGACCCAGATTTTTGTAAAAAGTAGTGTCGCATTTTAAACAAGTGTTCACTGGACCTTATCTTGCTGGTTATCGATCAATCCGGCAAAGAACTTAATATGTTCTATTTGTCATTTGATTTTATTGAGACAGGACAGAAACAGATTCTGGTGACTGATACCAATATTGATTAGTTAGATAAATTACAGAGGGCTGTTGACAAATATAAAGAGAAATCACATACAAAAAATGAGAAACTTAAAGTGGTAAACACTGATTATATGGATAATAGAGTCTATAAATGGTTGTTGGGGATCAATGAGCGGACAGGCCGCCTAACATACGTTTTTCTAAAACTAGACATCCAGTAAATACGGCTAGTGCAATCAACACTAGTGATACAGGTTTGTCAGACGTACAGGATACAACACAGACAGGGCTGTCCTCTTTTTTTAGTGGGTGGGACCCAAGGTCAAAGCATGAAACCACCACTTTCAGGGAGAGATATAAAAGGGGCAGACATAAGCATACCGTTTCCACTAAACAGAAGGGGAGAATGATACAGACGAACAAGATGGTAATTTATAACTCATCTTCATATAAGTTGTCCCATACGGAAATGTTGGTATTGTCCAAGGGTTTATCGTGTGTGTAACAATAACCAAACATGATGCCGGTGAGTGGGAAATGAAAATGTAAAAATTAAGAGACAGTTGAAACTAAAAGATGTTTCTGTTAAAGAAAGAAAGTTGACCCCTTTAGCCAGTACTTCCACTGTGATCGAGAAGATTGGTGTCCATAAACTATAAAGGAAAAAACGCTTGATCCAATATGTTATAATCCGTCTGTCATCACGTTTAGGAACCTGCTTGAGCAGGGTACGAAAAAATCGTAATAATAAACAAAAAGTCAGCTTTAAAAATAGGACAGAAAGTTAATTTAGATCAATTAAACCACTGGAGGAGAATAAGAGGATTATTGTGATGGTGGCCGGTTAAAAGCAGGGGGTCATCACCAATTATGAGCAATATAGAGGGAATATTCTTGCACAGCTTAACAACAGGGATTGTTATAAACAATTGGATTTTGATCTGAATTGGCAGTACAAAGCTGATATTAACGCCAATTTACTTATGGGCCTGCAAAATGGATGTTTCTCAGAAGAAACCAAGTCTTCCTTAATTGAAATACATCCTATAGTTCAGATTATGTACTTCTTGCCTAAAATACACAAATCCTTAGTTGCCCACGCACCCCCAGGGAGGCCTGTTTAGATCACAAGAAGAACTAAAGTCTATATGAGCAAGTGTTTCTAAAAAAAAAATGTGGAGTCACAGTAACCTAGGACAATTCATGAAGGACATTGATAGATTCTTAAAGATCACGGTATAATTTGTTATTCTGCAAAGATACTGGAATAGAGTCCATGACACAGGAACCTCCTTACAGATCATGATTCCTATATTCCTACTTATAAAATGTAGGGTTGCCAGACGTCCCGTATGTACGAAATTCTCCCTTATTTCATTGACGTGTCCCGTGGTCCCAGAAAGGTCTCTTGGGACGCATAATTGTCCCGTATATTAGTGCCTTGACGTGAAATACCTGAACTTAAAATTACTGTAATAAAATCAGTCATAAAAACGTAATAGATTTCTCCTTGCGTGTACAGTAATAGTTATCTTTTCTGATAGATGTCGCCTTACTAAATTATTAAAATAATAAAGTTAGGACACTGCCAGGTCATCTCATAATGATAGATATATTTCATCCAAAGGTATGTAGATCACAACGGCACTCCAGAGGTCTTTGTTATAATAAAGTGTTTTCTACCTTTGGATGAACTATATCGATCATTACCAGCATCGACCAGGTGCAGGGCGCGCACCCGAGGCAAATATCCTGTAATTCGTGTGAGTGCGCTTTTCCCCATCGTCCTCTCGTAATACCATGACATCCACCCCATAATGCATTACTCTTTTCGTCATTGCTCCTTGTTAGTTCCGTGTGCATATTTTCCCCGTCCGGCCAAGAGCAGAGACAATAAAAACTATAGCTGTCAAGCGGGAGATAACATTCAGCCGGAAACATTTGCAAATCCTTCATGGCTCATTATGATGTCACATTTCATACTGGATTTCTGTGTCCCGTATTCTAAAAAATTTCAAATGGAAACCCTAGGATAAAGCATCTTGCCCTTTAAGCAACCACATCAAATGAATACAGTCACAGTCTTACACTTAACATATGTAATAATATTGGAATAAATGTTCCATTCAGCAGTGAACAATGCAATCCTTACCTCTGCTGTAGGAAATTGCGGGATAGCCTCCTTTTCCAGCCCGTGGAGCTGGGAGTGGATGCTGGAAAGGGCCCTCTGGGACATGGTCAAACTCTGAATGCAAAGACAAAAAGTGAAGAGTAAAATATACTAAACGTACATTTCCAACATACTTGATAAGGGGGAGATAGATAAAGCAGAGCTGTTTCATCCTTCATGGCTGTAACAATCTCTCTATTCTTGGATGGTCAACTTTAGTTTGCATGTAGGAAAATAGAAATAGATATACATTTTCCCTGACACTGGACTCTTATAAGAGGTTATGGAGTAAGAAGAAATGAATAACTCCATGTAGCCATTCAGTTACTTATTATTTTGAACTTTGATACAACATATGAGGACAATAATGACACCAACTCAGAGCTAACATGCATGGAACTTTGATAAAAGACATGTTATTCCGGGAAAGGGATATGTGCTACACAATTCTGCTGTTTTTGTTGTATTGAATAAGACTTGGAAATGCATAAAACACTTCTCTAGAAATTCCCTGTGGAACAAGGACAATCTGTGTACAGTAGTAGCCCAAATCCAAGGTGAGCAAAAATACAGGTGTAGGGAAGCTTCACTTAAGGTTGCAATTCCACAAAAGTCAAAAGTGAAGTAATGACTTTTTTCATGGGTCCATGTTTATTTCTCTTGTTTTGATCAACAGTAAGTACAAGGAAATTCTCTGATTAAAAAAAAGCACGTTGTGATACCTGTCGGAAGGGGTTTGTCACATCCTGGTTACAGGAAATATAATACTGTAAAATATCTGGAATAAACACAAAAACAGGGCGTAAGAGTTAAATTATGAGTTGGATTCCTTTGAAACTCCTTTTCTGCCTAAGGCTGCGCTCATGGTATCTCAGACCGCGCGGACGCATCCGCACGCTGAGCAAACAGACTGCCTTAAGGCAGTGTTCGCGTACATGTGGCGTGCAGGCGCGTGCGTGCGGAGGCAGGAGGGGGCGTGTGATGCGCGAGAAATCAGTTAAAACCGATTTCTCGCGCGACAGGGCGGTCACGTGACCGGTTCGCCCAATGAGGGCGAACCAGCTCCGTGACATCACTAGGAACACCCCCAGGAACGCTCCCATAGCCCGAGTACTATGGCCAGGGAAAGCACCCGCTTTCCCTCAGCCTCCGTGCATCTCCGCACGGGCTGCGGCACCATGTCTGCAGCCTTAGCGCCCTGCAATGTAACGCTGGCATCTGGTAGCAAAGAGGTTAACTGCAGGTCAGAGATAGTCTGCTACTTATTGGGACTTATTACCTCTGCCCATCAG
The DNA here is from genome assembly GCF_040206685.1 of Ascaphus truei. NCBI lineage: Eukaryota > Metazoa > Chordata > Amphibia > Anura > Ascaphidae > Ascaphus > Ascaphus truei. Next base: position 104,523,972 of record NC_134488.1, on the reverse strand, counting down.
AAGGTACAACTGCTATACCACTGCTCAAGAGTATGCGTTAACTTATATTAATTCAGGTGAGTAGTAGTTAATGCACACTAAAGCTTCGCACCCTTTGACAACAGTAAAAAAGTTGAATGCTTAAAATTAGTGCAGAGTAAATAAGTACGTCAGTATTAGGTGATACCGTTTTTTATTTGGACTAACAATTGATAATATAAGACAAGCATTGGAGAATTCTCTCTCTTCCTCGGGTTAGAAATACTGATATACAGAGATTCCATGAGCTTAACACAGATGTAAAAACCAAGATAACAATATAAGGCAGAGGGGGATAGAGAAGGAAATTCAGAGGGGATAGTACTGTAACTAAACAGACAGGACAATACATGGATGAAAGGGACAGTGAGCAAAACTTCTGGAGATACTTACCTCCGAAGTAGGTGCCAGTAGCTGCTCCGGCTCAGCAAGCAGTGATTTAAAGTTTGAAGCTCCCGCGTCACATGGGCCAACAGGAAGCCGCACCGATGACATCACGGCTTCCTATTGGCCCGAGGACGTGAAATCTCTGAACAGAGGACGTATTGTGAACCGTGGTAGCCGGGAGAGCGACTACCAGCACTTAATTTGCAGGTAAGTATCTCCGGAAGCAGGGAGTCCCCAAAGCTGAAAGTCACATGGTTCAGCTCAGGAGACCCTATATAAAATCAAAAAAGAAAGATTCGCAAAAAAATTTGCTTGGATTGCCTTTGTAGAGTGTTCTATGTTTGTGACGGGCTGTGGGATCTTGGCCAATCACAAACATAGAACATTCAATGTTAAAGGAACATTCTGCTGCATATCCAGGAATGTGGTATATATGATACAATGCAGAACATGTAACATAGGATGTTACATTGGTGAAACCAGCCAAAATCTTCAAACCAGAATGAGCCTACACAGACACACAATAACACACCATGAAGAAGGAAGATACCACACAAGTTTTTTTTTTATTTTTAGGGGTTTTTTTTGTACATTTTGCCAAAGTTGCAAAATTTAGCATTGGTTGAAAGTGAGCAAAATTTTGCAAAAATCATACATTTCCGCCAAGAGTTTTGGCGTTTTGCCAAACCTTTTTAATCCAGACACTGAAATGAGGGGGAGGGGAGGGAAAGAGTTCTATTTAGTAGAGTACCCATTGATTTATGTAGCCTCCAAAACATTCATCTATACACCATATGGAGAGAAACCTGTGAACACACCTAAGATACCTGGGAAATAATCTAATTTGAAAATGCAAAGTATATTACAAATTATTTTAATTAGGAGTGCTGGTTGATGCATTATATGACTATTATCAGAAAAAGACAGTTGCTGTCTGAGTGCAAAGAGTGATCTTATGGAAGGCACCAAAATGGATCTCTCTCCTACCTGGATTGATGTTTGTAATCATTTGGGTCTGATTCATCACATATCCATCTGGATCAGAGCAGAAATCACTCAGTCCCTGCACAGAAACGTACATCATAAAGTTAAGTTATAAACGATGTTTCATAAAAAGTGGTACAAATACTGTATGCCACTATAAGCATTTTTTAAACTTTCTTTTTCATTGAGATAGGGTAGGATAGGGGATAGGTTACAGAAAGAAAAAATGGGGAAGGGAAAAGGAGCGTGACACATTGCAATACAGAAGAGAACTTAGGGAAGGGGTCCACACTACAAGCATTTTTAACCAAATGAAAGGCCTTTTAAATACTGAGGCTGGAACACCTGGATAACGCTTGAAATGGCTACATTTCAAGGGGCTAGAAAATGAAACAAATCAACAATAATATGGGAATCAATTTATCAAAGTCTTCCATCTGCAAAACAAGACACAAAATTGTATCAAATTTAATAAAGAAATGTATCCCAATAGAAACAATAGGATATTTTCATTTGATAAACCAGTTTCCCGCGTTTTGCACTTGTAAGACCCCATATTATGCATCATGACACTGCTTAACTCTTCATTGTTCACAAACTTGTGTAGCCCCTTTGTCACCCCCTTAGGACTAACCATGACACATTGTTGGTCCACCCATCAAATACGTCTGTAGGCAAAGGAGTCAGTCACCAGATCATGAACAAGGATGCACGTGAGAACAGGCATTGACTATTATTTCCTTGAAAGCTGCTGGCATTCAGAGGAAGGAGGGCATCACGAGACCAGATGCATTAAAAATCAACCAACTAGGTCATTCTTAAATCCACAGCTATGATCTCGCTGCATGTCTGTGAAAAGCACATCCTGCTGATTTCCAATTCATTAAACAGGCTGCAGCTTTCACAGTTCGGTTTGCATTGACTCTGAAGTACCTTCGTTTTTCTATTCCCGCTAAAGTAATGAACTTGAACCAGAGACCCAGAGAGTTAAACATGGCTGGGGGGAGGCGGGAGGAGGAGGTGTCTGGGAAATGGGCATTGTGACTCAGGTTCAGCAGAACTGCATTAAAACCTCGTTTTGGAGGCTAATTGAAGCTGACAGATGCGACAGAGGGTTGGGGCTGGGGGAAACCACTGACCCAGCACATAAAATAATCCAATTAAATTATCTCGCTTCACGGGGCTTGATAGGCAGGCAGGGCAGAGAATGGGATGAAGGCGGGAGAACCCTCCAGCAGGGAGAGGATGGAAGACACTGCACGGTTGCTGATGACTGATTTATACAAACTGAGGGATTATACCTATATCCTCAAATTGAGGAACTCTACAGGAGATTGCTCCTGGACGTATCCTGCAGATCCATATTGACATGTTGGATTTCACCAGCTGATAAAAGCAAGAGGTGTCCAAAGTTGTCTTATTTTAATACATTTTCATCATGTGAATTTTTAAAGAAAATGGGGAAACTATTTAATCCATGGCTTAGTCTTTGGGAAAATCACTGTGAAAACCATCACGTTTCAGAAATGTGTGCAACCTTTAGGGAACTATTTATTGTCAGAGATCTGACAATGGTTGACTAAAACAATTACGACAGTGGATTGCATAAACTGCCAAAAATAAGAAAAAGAAACAGCATGAATAATAATAAGTATGTGGGTTGGGGGGATTCAGCTGATCCAAATTCTGCCTGGACCAGGCACTGTGAACAGATTGCAACCATACAGTAACTTTGTCTAGACGTACATGCCCCTGAGTCATTGCACTCGGGGCCTATTTAATATACTTTGTGTAGGCAGTTTCCAGGCAAAAATGGGAAGCTTTCTTTGGTCAAATTGAAAGTCTGTATGAAAATGTGTAATTTTGCAGAAATTACTCATTCATGTTACTCAAACTCCAAAGAGCTTTTGTGGCTAGTCCAGGTTGCTGAACCAGTCAATTCGAAAATCGATATGGCATTCTCCATCAAGAAAGCCTAATTAAAAGCCGAGACTAGTTTAAAAAAAACCATTATGCACAAATATACAATAACAATAATATAACTCTCTTAGTAGTTATGAAGGCAAGCATCATGCATGCCTTAATTTTTGCTATGGTAACTAACGGGTTAATAATTCTGATACCTCATCTTATCCTTAACTTCCCATTGAATGCCGTAGAGACTAGTAAATATACTTTTTTTTTTTTTTTTGGTCTCTAGTGTGACTAAAGGCACCAGCACAGGATCTTCAGATGCAAATAGAATGTATTGTATTATATCATTCCAGATTCCAGAATCCCAAAGTGTCAGTCACCTTAGGGACCTTCCTCAGGGCTAACCGCTAAGACATACAAGGGGTTAACCCCTCCCACTTCTCCCGTGGGGGGAGCAGGGGGCCTGACTTCCCACTCCGGGATACCTAACCCCATTACACACATTTATTACCTTCACCCCACCCCAGCACACCTAACTCTCCCACCATCTATGAATGGCTACCGACCTATTCGTCAAATATGTCATGCACAGTGCAGGCCTAGGCTGCATATAGACAGACTTACCATGGCAGTGGCCATCTCCAGACCCATGGTTCCCCAGCTGAGTAAGAGCGCAAAGAAACTCACCACAGTCATTCTGCAGATAGAAATTAAAAAAAAGGAAGAAAATCATTCTGCCGTAACCTTGTCGTCTGAGATTGAACCGTGCGGTCTTGCAGCCTCCAAAGATTCAACAGATTAAACAGCGACTCTCTTAAAGTAGAAACTTACATTTAAAAGGGCAATATGCAAGTCAGTGAGTCGACTCGCACCAAATTATTTGTCTTGTGCGTCCAGTCAATATGAGTGCTGAAAGTAGTTTTAATACAGAATGCATTTCATTGTGCATTCGAAAGCCAGTATTCACTAAACTCCAAACACAGGTATTGGAGATCGATCCCGTGTAATATAGTGCGTGCGCTACCGTGCGCACGCACGCACACACGTCAGTTGGCTGAGTCCAAGCCTGGCGTTCTATACTTCAGGCGCGCGTGCGCACGGCAGTGAGCGTTGAGCCGGCAGATCGGAGGAAAGACCTGAAAAGTATATTTTCACGCTGCTGCCGTTGCACATCACACTCTATTATCCAATAAGAGTGAGGCTGCAATTACTTCGTATTTTGCGCAGAAGGGAAGCACGAGAACGAACTCTGATACACCTTATCAGAGCTGAGAAAATCTTCCCCAATGAGTGCTGTTCAAGTAACTGGTGCTGAATTGATGATAAATAAGTCTATACACAAATACTATATTAATATTCTATGTTCTGCTCTTGTTTCCTGTCAACATTTAAAAAGTGGGTGGTAGAGTATTTGTAAAAACTAAAATGTTTACTGTAATTATGCCTCAAATCTTTAACTGTCATTGTGCAATAAGCACACAAAGAATTAGAACCAGATAAATTAAAACGACAACTGTACATGGATAACCCATGATGTACAGTCACATGCAATTGGAATGTCAAGGGCAGTTATAAGGCACATCAATAAAATGCATTCTGATATGTTTTTTTAAATATGTTACATGGAGTTTGATACAGAAGAGAGATGAAATATGGTTATACAGTGAACTTGTTTCTCTTCCACAGGACAGATTGTCAGAGAGCTATGAATTAATCCTCAGTGTTCATTGGTGTATAAGGATCTATTGTTATATTCAAACCAGAGCACACATTATACATGCTGCTTGTTTCAATTACAAGTATAGATTAAAAATGTCCTTGTGCACATTTCATTTAAGGGCAGCATGGCTGTCAGCAGATGATGTATATTCTGTATGATACACAAAGCATTTTAACTTAAGAGTCAATGCTATTTTCTTATTAAATTGACCTGTGGTATCTGTATGGAGTGTGCATATAGAGAAGCCATATTTCTGTTGACTTCATATACAGACCAGGGTATTACTCACAGGCAAATGGATTCACACATGAGTCACATATCATCCACTTTCTAATTAGTCTTTTTTGTATGTTGGATGCATGACCATGTCATTGATTTATCTGGTAGAGATTTTTTCCATTACCTCAATTCCCTTTCTCTCTGTTTTACGAGAATGCACAAACCTAGAGGCTCAGTCTTTTCCTCTTTTATTGTCTTGTCTTTTTTGTGTGTGAAATATAGTACAGGAAGAGCAATTGTATTTGAAAAGGGCATTACTAATATTGGCTGCAGGGCACTCGTGTTGGATATAATGGGCCTTTATTTAAGTTTGTATTATGCATGTATACCTTTATATAGCGTAAACCATGTACAGTACATAGCGCTTCTCAGCAGTAATACACGTGACATAATAATATAACACATAATGGGAATAAGCGCTTGAGACATAAAAGTAAGTATGGAAAAGGAGTCCCCTCCCCTTACAATCTAAGCGCTAAGAAGGGAGAATTTACAGAGAAAGCAGGAGAGACGGTGAAACAGATTTAGGAAAGAGTAAAGGGATTCTAACAGCAGCCTTTAGGATAGATTGTAGGGGAGACAGGTGAGTGGCAGGAAGGCCGGACAGCAGAAGGTTACAATAGTCGAGACGGGAGAGAATGGGGGCCTGTGTTAGTTTTAGCAGTAGAGCAAAGAGAAAATCTTTGTAATGTTTTACGGAGGTAAAAATGGCAGGTTTTAGCTACATTGTTAATGTGAGGGAGGAGTTAAATGTGACACCTAAGCAGCGTGCTTGTGATACTGGGTATATGATCATGCTACCAACAGTCATGTAGAATGGGGCAGTAGGGCCAGGCTTGGGAGGAAGTATGAGGATCTCCGTCTTTGACATGTTAAGTTTGAGTCGGCGGAGGGCCATCCAGGATGATATAACGGAGAGACATTTGGTCTGTAAAGCAAGTGTAAGGTCAGGGGTTGAAAAGTAAATGTGGGTGTTATCAGCAAAGAGATGATATTTGAAACCAAAAATGTGATAAAGTCACCTAGAGAGTGTGTAGTGAGAAAAGAGAAGAGGTCCAAGGACACGGCCCTGTGGTACCCCCACAGAGACAGAGGAGGAGGAGGAGGAGGTGTTAGCAAACGAGACACTGAAAGTATGATGGGAGCACAAAGAGGAAATCCAGGATAGAGCTCTGTAACGTATACCAAAAGCATGGAGAATGTGAAGGAGAAGAGGGTGGTCCACAGAATCAAAGGCTGAAGAGAGGTCGAGTAATATGAGCAGAGTGTAATAATCTTTGTGTTTGGCAGCATGATGCTAATTTGTTATTTCAGTGAGGGCTGTTTCGGAGCAGTGAGCAGTGGGGAAGCCAGATTGTAGAGGATCTAGGAGAGAATAGGAGTTAAGAAAATAGAGCAAGCGAGGGAATACAAGGCGTTCAAGAAGTTTAGAAGTAAAAGGCAAGGGGGAGATAGGGCGATCATTGGCGAGACAGGTGGGGTCAAACTTGCTGTTTTTGAGTAGGGGTATAATTGTTGCTCGCTTGAATGAGATGGAAAAGCAGTGACATACAGTATCCTCCTCTGTGACAGTGGGAAAAGAGTTGAGGAGGGTAGGAGGAGAGTTATAAAGAGGTGTAAAATGTGAGGAGGATACAGAGGGATGTCTTGACCAAAAGAATCCATTCTTGTCTTGAAATAGTCGGCAAAGTCCTGAGGTGAAATGGAGGATGAAAAACCAGGTAACAGGTTTAAGCAGAGAGTCAAAGACAGAAGTGGTGGCATGGGTTAGACTTCTGAGTGTTGATTACTGAATAAAAGTAGGTTTGTTTAGCCTGGGAGAGGGCAGAGTTAAGACAGGATAGGACTCATTTGTAGTGAAGGAAGTCTGCGAGAGTGTGAGATTTCCTCCAGAGGCGTTCAGAAGAGCGAGAACACATGTACGGGTTCTCTTGAGCAATTCCTTCGGGTCTGGAGAAGACCAGGAAATACAATTTGTTTGATTTTACTTTTTGTTTTATTCTTATTTTATATTAGAATAATTTAAAAATGTTTATGTTTCGACTTAGGGCCTATTTAATAGGCTACAACACAATATTTTTGTGCTGGAGAAGTCCTTATTCCCATTCCTTATTCCCAGTCCTTATTCCCAGTCCTTATTCCCATTCAAATCCTTATTCCCAGTCCTTATTCCCGTTCAGCACAAGGAAATACTGTCACATCATACTGACAAGGAGCCTTAGCATTCTAGTAGCACATTTATGATAGAGGACAGGTACTGTAACATCTTCTGTATTTCCCTGCTTCTCTTTGCATGAGATTTTCTTGTTGCTGCGTATGCAGTGAACACAAGGTGGTGTACTCACATAATTACCAGCCACTTGATCTGCTTGGCCAGGCCGAGTAAGGTGAATAGACAGATAATCAGATCTAGGAGCAGCAGGAGAATATACGCCAGCCACCTGCAGAAAGAAAGAGAGCAAACTAAAGACAAAGCTAAAATAGAAGCAATAAAAACAGACCCGTGTGTACAACCGATTTCATTGAAATCTTTTTGGCCTTCATCTCTCACAGGCTGAAATCAGAATATTTATTTTAGGTTGTAAAATTATAAGTGAAGTAAATATGTAATATTTGTAAATATTTTGTTTAAAACAGCAATACAGTTTTCACTTATTTTAGGATTGCAGCAGGAGGTCTCCGGAGCTGAAATGTGTTATTTTCAGCCCCGGGGATCCCCTGCTTTCAGAGATACTGTACGTCCGTCAGCTCAGGAGACCCATTGCTTCAATCTTGTAATAATAATTAACTCCCCCCCCCCTCCCCAAAATAATTTAATCCTGTATTGCTGCTTGGAAAAGGGAAATTGCCCAGTTGGAAATACTGAAATATTATGTCCGTATATAAGTCAAGTGTAATAGATTTAATGGACAAATGACTATTAATATCTAGTTTAAAAAGCATCAGGAATGTCAATGTTGTTTGACAGACCTTAAATAATCTTTTGAAATACATACAGTATTTACAAATACTCCCAATAATTTAGAAATCCTTTTTTTCCTAGCTATTTTGTAAACAATTAAATAATGACAATGTTTTTTTATTAAGCCAAGCCCCAAATAATGTGATCTTGTTTATCTATCTTTTTTTAACTGTGATCCAATTGTCTTGCTGAAATATAAGCCAGGAACGGCCTCTTATTACTATCCCTATTCATACATAATGCTTTAGTTTGTGTTTAACTACTGGAGGCACGAGTACAACACTGCTTTGCTCAGCTAGCATGTCTTACAGGCGTTAAATATCCCTACATGCAGGGCCGCCGACATGGGGGGAAAGCCGAGGCTGGTGTCCCAGGCCCGGAGGCTGCGGGGGACCCAGCCAGCTGGCGCTGCAAGTTGGGCCCGGCCAGAAGTCAGGCCCAACGTCTTCATCCAGCTGCCGGACTTGGGCTCCCAGCTCTCCCCAGCTGCTGCCTGCCTCTTCCCACGCCGGGCCTCTCTCTCCGGCTTGGCACGCCTGGAAGTTGGGCCCAGCTTCCGGCATGCACCGGTGGGAGAGAGAGGCAGGCCCGGCATGGGAAGAGGCAGGCAGCACCTGGGGACCGGTGGCAGCAACCAGAGCTAAGTGATAATTGTACCTGTGGGGAGGGGGTAGTGGAGATTGTATCAAGGGGGGGTTGTGGTAATTGTATCTGGGGGCAGGGGGAGAAGTGGTAATTGTATCTTGGGAGTGTAGTGATAATTGTATCTCGGGGTAGTGGTAATTGCATCAGGGGGGGTAATGATAATTGTATCTGGGGGAGAAAGGTAGTTGTAATTGTATCTGGGGGAGAAAGGTAGTGATAATTGTATCTGGGGGAGAGGGGAAGTGGTAATTATATCTGGGGGTAGTGGTAATTGTATCAGTGGGGGGGAGTGGTAATTGTATCTGGGGGTAGTAGTAATTGTATCTGGGGGAGGGGTAATTGTATCTGGGAGGGGAGGGGTAATTGTATCTGGGAGGGAAGTGGTAATTGTATCTGGGAGGGAAGTGGTAATTGTATCTGGGAGGGAAGTGGTAATTGTATCTGGGAGGGAAGTGGTAATTGTATCTGGGAGGGAAGTGGTAATTGTATCTGGGGGGGGGGGTAATTGTATCTGGGGGGGGTAATTGTATCTGGGAGGGAAGTGGTAATTGTATCTGGGGGGGGTAATTGTATCTGGGAGGGAAGTGGTAATTGTATCTGGGAGGGTAGTGGTAATTGTATCTGGGGGTGAGTAGTAATTGTATCTGGGAGGGTAGTGGTAATTGTATCTGGGGGTGAGTAGTAATTGTATCTGGGAGGGTAGTGGTAATTGTATCTGGGGGTGAGTAGTAATTGTATCTGGGAGGGTAGTGGTATTTGTATCTGTGGGAGTGGTAATTGTATCTGGGGGGAGTGGTAATTGTATCTGGGGGGGAGTGGTAATTGTATCTGGGGGGGAGTGGTAAGTGTATCTGTGGGAGTGGTAATTGTATCTGGGGGGGAGTGGTAATTGTATCTGGGGGCTTACATGCTAGGGCTCTCAAACCCTTACCTATAATCCTCAATTAAATTAACTTGCTCTGCCACCACATTTGGATTCAGCTCCGCCCCCTTCCAGAAGGAGATCTCTGCCAGATGTTGAGCCACAGATTCCACCTGTCGCCTGGTGTTACGGACAATAACCAAAAACTCTGTCCGTTTTGAGAAAATCTCTTCCAACTCGGTCAGGTCACTCTTCACAACAGAGCTGAGAAGTTCCACTGTGTCTGAAATCTGTGAGAACAAGGAATGATGTTACAAGCATCTTAGGTTGGCAGCTTGGCATTAAAAAATATCATTAATCGAAATGACATTATCAGATTATTACATGAGAACATAGGGGACAAACAAAAACAGATTGGCAAGTGGAAGCCACTGAACATTACAGTAGTTGAGACACTACCTATGTTTTCAACAATGTCCTCTATGGCAGTCTTTAATGGGTAACCTCCTTCCAGGTGAAGGACAAGTACTTCTTGAGACCACTATATAAGGGGACGTTACGCATCCCAAATCAGCGATTCTTGTCCTACCTTAGTGAGGCATGGTCATTGGCGGTTTTCTTTTTTTGGAAAGTTCTCATTGTTGTTTTTTTTTTACTAGGTTACTCTCATGCCACCATAATCCGATTAGGGGGGTTCCCTGCCTTCCCCCTTTGATTACCTCAAGACCGTCCACTTTTTAGCCGCTGTGGTAACGCAGTATGAACTGTATTATTTATTTATTTATTTATAAAATATTTTACCAGGAAGTAATACATTGAGAGTTACCTCTCATTTTCAAGTATGTCCTGGGCACAGAGTAAAACAAATAATACATGGTTACAAATTCAGTTACATAAATGAACAGGGTATACATTATATACAAGATATTGCGTGCACAGTTAAAGAAAATATATATTATGGGCGTATGAAACAGTTACAGATCAGATTAAAATGTGAGACAGCCTTAGATTTGAAAGAACATAAACTGGTGGTGGATGTGAGAGTCTCTGGTAGGTTGTTCCAGTTTTGGGGTGCACGGTAGGAGAAGGAGGAACGTCCGGATACTTTGTTGAGCCTTGGGACCATGAACAGTCTTTTGGAGTCTGATCTCAGGTGATAAGTGCTGCAAGTGGTAGGGGTGAGGAGCTTGTTCAGATAGCTGTGTAGCTTGCCCATGAAGAATTTAAAGGCAAGACTGGAAAGGTGAACTTTGCGCCTAGACTCTAGTGATGACCAATCTAGTTCTTTGAGCATATCGCAGTGATGTGTGTTGTAGTTGCATTGGAGAACAAAACGACAAATTGAATTGTAGAGGGTGTCAAGTTTGCTAAGGTGGGTTTGAGGTGCCGAGCCATATACTATGTCTCCATAGTCAATAATTGGCATTAGCATCTGCTGTGCGATACGCTTTCTGACCAGGAGACTTAGGGAGGATTTGTTCCTGTAAAGTACCCCTAGTTTGACATAGGTCTTGGTTGTCAGGGTATCAATGTGCATCCCGAATGTTAAGTGGGAGTCAAACCATAAGCCCATGTATTTAAAACTAGTGACAGGGATTAGGGTGGTGTTAGCGTTGGTTCTAATCAGGAGCTCAGTCACTGGAAGCTTTAAAAATTTAGTCTTGGTCCCAAATACCATTGTTAGTCTTTTCAGTGTTTAAAAACAGTTTGTTTTGGGAAATCCAGTTTTCGAGTCTCAAAAAGTCAGACTGAAGTATGTGTTGAAGGTCGGAGAGGCTATGGCTGTGTGCATATAGGATTGTGTCGTCTGCATACATGTGTATTGAGGCTTCCTTACAAGCTGTGGGAAGATCATTAATGAACACTGAGAAGAGTAGGGGCCCCAGAACAGAGCATTGCGGGACACCACAGGGGATATCCAGGGGGTTGGAGTTAGAGCCTGAGATGGACACATGTTAGGATCTTCCTGATAGGTAGGACTGAAACCTGTTTAAAGCATGCTTCCCTATTCCAGAGCTCTGGAGTTTGTTAAGCAGTATAGCATGATCAACTGTGTCAAAAGCCTTTGCAAAATCTAGGAATACTGCACCAGTGAGTTGTCCCCGTTCCATTACACACTGGATTTCATTGCAAACTTTTAGCAGGGTAGTTACGGTGGAGTGTTTGGGACGAAACCCAGATTGGAATTTGCTAGGGAAATTTGTCTTGGTATAGAAATCGCTTAATTGGGAGTGGACACATTTTTCCATGACTTTGGATAGAATTGGGAGAAGTGAGATTGGCCTGTAGTTTGAGACAGTGTTTTTGTCTCCACTTTTGAAGATTGGGACAACTCTGGCAGTTTTCCAGGTCTTAGGAATATGGCCTGCAGACAGGATAGAGTTGACTATGGACACAATTGGTTTGGCAATGGCTGGGGCACCAAGTCGTAGGAACCTAGATTGTAGTAAGTCAGGTCCACATTGGCTGCTTAGTTTTAGTTTGAGGAGCGCTTGTATAATCTCCTCAAACTAAACAGCCCTCGTTCCAGAGCTGGAAGGGGTCTTCCCCCTGGGGCACTCATGGCGGACCGTGTAGCAGCCGCTACCCTTCGGGAGTTCGAAGGAGCAGTGATGGTATGATGAAGTGCGTCGCTGCCGATGAGATGATGTCATTAACGAGCAAGCTTTTTGGCACCAAATCTTGTTTCTCTGACCTCAGTATACTTCCGAAGTTTCCCCACCAGGATGAAGCTGGTTCTGGACATCAGGTATTTTAAAAGGGTATTTTTAAGGACATATTTTTTCCCTGTGTAGCCGGGTCCCCTCTCACCTCCGTGGTAGGTGGGGGAAGGCTGCAGGGCGATCGGATCGCCGGAGTTCCGTGGCGTACCTGGCAAGCGGGGCCGCCATCTTGGTTGATCACGCATGTGTCAATCGGAGTCATGCACATGCGCAGAAGAGCGGCAGTTGAGGCGGCCATCTTAGAATGGCTCCACCAGGGACTACATGTCCCATGAGCCTATAAAGGGAGCAGCAGAGATACAGTTTGGTGCGAAGGCAGAGAGCTCCCTCAAGAGGCTGACACCATCGGTAAGGAGAGGAGGGATTCAGTAGACCACGCGTCGTGGGCTCACAGTGTGGTCCTGCATACCCACCATCTCCAAAGTAACCTGGTCTGGCCTGAGACCAGGAGAGGTACCACGTGCACCAGCGATCTCACAAAGGGGTAGCGCTACTCCACACACTTTGGGTGGGCTTTACTTCGGGGACACCTGGGTGTGGACATTGTGGGGGACTTTGTGTTGGGCATATACCATGTGGGTATTGTACTGGGCTACTGGGTATTGTACTATCGTTATTTGTGTGTGTCAGTAAACTGTTACACTATACATGTGTGTGCATATTTCTAAATACTGTATTTGTTCCTGTGAAAGGTTATCCTGCATAGCTAGGATCCCTTCCAGGTGGAGGCGCTGTACCGAGGAGAATGAGAGCTCACCCCAGGCTCCCAGCCGCGGAGGCTTAGGCCATCTGTGAGCCACAGGTAAAGGCAGCACACATAGTTCCCTTAGTTATGGGGAAAGGGGGCTACACCTGCTTCATTTGTTCCCTAGTAGATAGTAAGTTAGAAGCATGTCAGCTAATTCTGCAGTTACAGGGGACCAGAAAACAGAGCAGCCTCAGCAGGGAGCTCAGGTTGTGAAGCCAAGGAAAGCAGTCTCCAAGGCTACATATTGTGCGGACTGCGCTGTTAAGCTATTGGCTACCTACCCCAAGAGATTTTTCCCAGATTGCATTAAAAAGATACTGATGAAGAACATTTTCCACAATTAACTAATTTCATGGATTGGATGAAGACCTCTTATGCATTGCATATTAATAAGTTTTGTGCTTCCCTTGAAGAAGGTTTTGACAGAAGATAACTGTCCTGGGATGGGTAATGTTCCCTTGTATAGTGGTCTCAAGAAGTACTTGTCCTACCTCAGGTGGAAGGAGACTGCCATAACGGACTTGAAGAAACCCAAATATCATAAGGTACATTTCCTCTTTTCCAGGTGGTTATTCTGGGATATTTGGGGAGAAAACAATAAATATTTAGTGTAAAGTGTTGAGTTTACGTGTTCATTGGCAGAATCAGTTCCAGAACAGATTTTGGAGAGTTTGTGAGCTTCCCTTATGAGGAAAGCAGCTGCAATCAGCTCAGTAATTCTACATTCAGCTTGCTAATAAGAACTAATAAGAGTTAAAGTTTCCAGTGGGTTTTTGCTGCCCCACTGCACCCACCTTTGCTTTGCTGTCAACCTGGAGTCCTTGCTGGTTAACCCAGAACTGTACCTTCTAGCCAGCAGATGCTGATATCTATTCAACCCCTTATTACACTATATCTGATGAATAAAAGCTGCTCTGAGTTAAACCCTACTATATCAACATTTGTCCTTGCCTTTCTCCCCACCTCCTCCCTTAGCTTTCCCACTTTCACCTTTTCATTGATTAATACGACTCCAATGTGTTGCAGGTCATAGATAGCGTTAAGTTACCAGCATCTATTACAGAAAATAATTAAGTAAAACTCTGTGTTCCTTTTTATGTGTCGGCTTGAAACACCGCACATATTCCAGATAGGCAGTTGACAGATTGCAGGCGATATTAAAGGGCCCGCCATTGCACATCAGTGCACAGACGGGAAAAACAGTCCCAGATTATTACTATGGGGTTTGGCGGAAAACCACACAAATGACTGAAACAATAAAAATTTTATGTCATGATTTTACAGGTCCGTCATGGAACATATAAACAAATACAATCTCTGTCATTTTCAAAGAATTCACATTGTGTTGGAACACCCTGTGGTTCTCACACTGCCACTGCCCACAGATGCATACGTAGTTGTAAAAGATGTCATCTCACCTGCTTCATTAGTGTACCTATTTAAAGGAATGTAAATTGGGGGCAGAGCCTCTGGGAACACCTACAGCATCATTCACCCAGGAGCTCCACTGCACATAGACATTAATGGTTAAATATTCATAGCTCTTCCATCTAATTAATTATTTGTGACAGAGGCCAACAATATACTACTTCGCTTTGCAACGTTATGCTGACTCTTTTTGCACTTAAGGAGTTAATTCATTCTATTGTAAAGTTGTATCCTTTAATAATAAGCATTACACAATGTTATATTCTTTATATACATTGAGCAGTGGGTATTTTAATGTAATGAAACCAGAATGATTTAGATAGGCGCTAAATAAAAGTGCAGTGGTATAATGATAGATTCACACAGGAAAAAATATATAAGTAACTTAAACGATGTCTCAACCTTCCTGTGGGGGATATGTACAGATCCCCCTCAAATGGAATGGATACAGGTGGTTGGAAGGGAGCCACAGTCGCAGGAACATCCAAAAAATAAAAGGAAATATAATAGTGCAATATGTTGTGATAAAGCGAATTTTGAGATGTCTTGGCTCTATAGAGTGTCTACTTACAATAAGTAGGTGTATAAAAAGCGTATTGCAAAGTAAGGTGGTGTGTAGCAGGCTGCAGAGACAGGATCCTCGCGAGTTTGAGGTGAAGGAGATCTCACTCAGGTACACATGCCACAGGAAAAGATACAGAAAAGACCATAGTACAGATCGGACAAAATCAGTTTGTATTAAAAGCAGGGTAAAAGTTGTACTTACAATAAGTACATAAACAATGTACACGTAGCGTTTACTTTAGAGGTGAAACCGGCGTCTATGTGGGTAGCCTCTAGCTGCTGCAACTCCCAGTCCTCCTCGTCGGATCGCGATGACTGGCGTCTGACGTCACTACCGGCGCAAGGGTGACGGCTTCCGATCCGGAACACAGAGGTTGGCAGACAGCAGGGGGACCGCAGACTAGGCACCTTCTCCTTCTGGGCAGCTGTGCAGGCTGCAGGAATAGGCTCAACGCGTTTCGCTGTGTTACACCACAGCTTCCTCAGGAGCAAGTGAATACCCCTAGTGGGTGTGCAGTTTATATACCAGAGACAATTACTCAATAAAAGCTTGATTTTACATAGGTCCTCCTCTTAAAGGTACATGACTCTATGGTCCAAAAACGACGCAATTACACTAAAACTTTAATATTACATATCACAAAAAAATATAAGGTGCATAAAAGATGCTAATAGATATTAAAATGTTTATAATGTTTATAAAAAATGTTTATAATGTTTATAAAAAATGCCCTATACATCAATAAAACTATGCAGACTATATAGCTCAGCATGGTGGCGGAGAGATAAAAAGGGGGAGAGAAATAAAATATGATCAGTGACATAGATAGTAGCATATTCTTATGTTCATAAGATCTCAAAGGCTTGAGATCAAGGGGGGGGGGGGAGGGAAGGGAACATGAGAGAGATCTGTGGTAATGGGGATAAAGGAAGGAGTAGGTAGGGTATACAAGTGGGTACAGCAGAGATATTAGGACTATTGGACAGATGTTAGTTGATTAAGAATGGTATTATTTCAAAGTCTGCATTCAGACCGTGTGGTATTAAGGTGTTTAATTTGTGAATCCAAAACATTTCACGTTTACTTAAGTCAATATCTCTGCTGCGACCTCTCCAATGCTGTAACACATTTTCTATACCCGTAAATTTTAAACCTTTAGTGCTCGAATTATGAAACAGTGCAAAATGTTTGGAAACACTGTGGGTTAAAACTCCTCTACGAATGTTGCTCAAATGCTCTAAAATACGTGTTTTTATTGCTCGTTTTGTTTTGCCCACGTATTGGAGTCCACATGGACATTCCAATAGATAAATTACATATTCCGTGTGGCAGTTCATGTACTGTTTAATCTTAAAGGTTTCCTTCCGATTATTCCCCATAAATTCTCTTTTGTCTGTCTGTTTATATTCGCATGCTTTGCATATTGAGCATCCAAAAAAGCCCTCAAGTTTTTGAAGCCAACCTGTTTTTTTAGGGCCATCAGTTTTCCTTATGGCGCTTGGTGCAATGATGTTTTTAAGATTTTGCGCTTTTTTAAATATTATTTTTGGGTGCTCCGGAATAATATCTTTTAGTATTTCGTCATTTTGCAAAATATGCCAGTGCTTGCGTATTATTTTACAGATGTTCTTTGATTCTATATTAAAGGAAGTTAGAAAAGCAGTATCAAAAGAATTATTTTCAATAGCAGGTGTATTCTTAGGCCTAATCAGCTCCTTCCTATCTAGGCTTTTTGCCTTGGCGATACCGCCCTGACCAAGGCAAAAAGCCTAGATAGGAAGGAGCTGATTAGGCCTAAGAATACACCTGCTATTGAAAATAATTCTTTTGATACTGCTTTTCTAACTTCCTTTAATATAGAATCAAAGAACATCTGTAAAATAATACGTAAGCACTGGCATATTTTGCAAAATGACGAAATACTAAAAGATATTATTCCGGAGCACCCAAAAATAATATTTAAAAAAGCGCAAAATCTTAAAAACATCATTGCACCAAGCGCCATAAGGAAAACTGATGGCCCTAAAAAAACAGGTTGGCTTCAAAAACTTGAGGGCTTTTTTGGATGCTCAATATGCAAAGCATGCGAATATAAACAGACAGACAAAAGAGAATTTATGGGGAATAATCGGAAGGAAACCTTTAAGATTAAACAGTACATGAACTGCCACATGGAATATGTAATTTATCTATTGGAATGTCCATGTGGACTCCAATACGTGGGCAAAACAAAACGAGCAATAAAAACACGTATTTTAGAGCATTTGAGCAACATTCGTAGAGGAGTTTTAACCCACAGTGTTTCCAAACATTTTGCACTGTTTCATAATTCGAGCACTAAAGGTTTAAAATTTACGGGTATAGAAAATGTGTTACAGCATTGGAGAGGTCGCAGCAGAGATATTGACTTAAGTAAACGTGAAATGTTTTGGATTCACAAATTAAACACCTTAATACCACACGGTCTGAATGCAGACTTTGAAATAATACCATTCTTAATCAACTAACATCTGTCCAATAGTCCTAATATCTCTGCTGTACCCACTTGTATACCCTACCTACTCCTTCCTTTATCCCCATTACCACAGATCTCTCTCATGTTCCCTTCCCTCCCCCCCCCCCCCCCTTGATCTCAAGCCTTTGAGATCTTATGAACATAAGAATACGCTACTATCTATGTCACTGATCATATTTTATTTCTCTCCCCCTTTTTATCTCTCCGCCACCATGCTGAGCTATATAGTCTGCATAGTTTTATTGATGTATAGGGCATTTTTTATAAACATTATAAACATTTTTTATAAACATTATAAACATTTTAATATCTATTAGCATCTTTTATGCACCTTATATTTTTTTGTGATATGTAATATTAAAGTTTTAGTGTAATTGCGTCGTTTTTGGACCATAGAGTCATGTACCTTTAAGAGGAGGACCTATGTAAAATCAAGCTTTTATTGAGTAATTGTCTCTGGTATATAAACTGCACACCCACTAGGGGTATTCACTTGCTCCTGAGGAAGCTGTGGTGTAACACAGCGAAACGCGTTGAGCCTATTCCTGCAGCCTGCACAGCTGCCCAGAAGGAGAAGGTGCCTAGTCTGCGGTCCCCCTGCTGTCTGCCAACCTCTGTGTTCCGGATCGGAAGCCGTCACCCTTGCGCCGGTAGTGACGTCAGACGCCAGTCATCGCGATCCGACGAGGAGGACTGGGAGTTGCAGCAGCTAGAGGCTACCCACATAGACGCCGGTTTCACCTCTAAAGTAAACGCTACGTGTACATTGTTTATGTACTTATTGTAAGTACAACTTTTACCCTGCTTTTAATACAAACTGATTTTGTCCGATCTGTACTATGGTCTTTTCTGTATCTTTTCCTGTGGCATGTGTACCTGAGTGAGATCTCCTTCACCTCAAACTCGCGAGGATCCTGTCTCTGCAGCCTGCTACACACCACCTTACTTTGCAATACGCTTTTTATACACCTACTTATTGTAAGTAGACACTCTATAGAGCCAAGACATCTCAAAATTCGCTTTATCACAACATATTGCACTATTATATTTCCTTTTATTTTTTGGATGTTCCTGCGACTGTGGCTCCCTTCCAACCACCTGTATTTTAATGTAAGTCATAACATTTGATCAAACAGATTTTTTAAATGTAATTATTTTAATGATGGAGTGGTCAGTCCTATTTATCCATTTGACAGCATACAGTAAAAAACAAAACAAGCACCTCTTCCTATCATCCCAGAAGTTTGCAAGGCAGGGAGCATCCTCTTTGCAACCAGTTTGTTCTAACTCTCTAACTGACAGGCTGCAGGGCTACGGACAGCAGGAAGCCTGTGTCAATAGTACTAGGAGTAAAACCTCTGACTCTTTTCTGCAGCTACCCATGGCCAAGGATAGTAGAGCTACTTTTTGCCAGGAGGCTTATGGTACACAATGAACCAACACAGTCATCTGCCTGAATGGTTTGCAGATTTTCCGCAGGGTAACAGACAGACCCCTTAGGATAGTGAAGAAGGTGGGAGTTTAGCAGGAGAGGAGGCACATTTCAGCAGTTATTTGTATGAATGAATTAAAGTGAACATTGCTTAACACAAACGTTTCATGTATGCTGGAACAGCGTGTGTGTGGCTGGGAGTGATCATTGGATTAAAGAGCTATAGATAGCACACATCTGCAGGAACATATTGGGATTACAGCAAATGAGTACAGGCGAATCCTGTAGTGTGTCTGTACAGAAGAGGAGTCATTGTATGTCATATTGTCTAGATTACAACATATTTTTCTTCAATAGAAACAAAAAAAACGGCGCCTCCAAAAAGAAAGAAATATAAAGCCTGACCAAATATAAAGTCCAATGTGGCTGAGATGAAATCCGAAGTGGAGTCTTCAATGTAGTCTCAGGGAAAGACAAACAGACAAATAAGACAAAAGAAAAGAGAAAAACATCATAGTGCAACTAAAAACAACTAAAACAAATAATCACTGATATGGTTGACAAGGGAATAATTACAAATGTAATGCAAATGATTTAAAATAAATATATAAAACAACAGACACTTGAATGTTGGGCTGGAGACACTAATAAAGTGATGACATCCGGTAGGGATAAAATTGAAACCCTACTTACAGCAAAGCTGATAGGTATACACCCGTAGCACAATGTCCTGGACTTGAAACCAGAGTCTGTTGGGTAGTTGGTAATTCACAGCCTCTAGAGATCCACGCAGCCAGGGACTGCCGCTGCTAACACACTCGCAGATGTCCTGATGTGTGGGGGGGGTGCCGCAGGTGAATACCTGGACCCGATGCTGCCGAGGGAGTCACCGAGGTATTACACGCAGACCGGAGGTCTCGCGATGACTGGGTGACGTCACCTCACAGCGCAAAGGCAGGGGAAGTGACCGGACAGAAACCGGGGGACTCTGGTTTCAAGTCTAGGACATTGTGCTACGGGCGTATACCTATCAGCTTTGCTGTAAGTAGGGTTTCAATTTTATCCCTACCAGATGTCATCACTTTAATAGTGTCTCCAGCCCAACATTCAAGTGTCTGTTTTTTTATATATTTATTTTAAATCATTTGCATTAAATTTGTAATTATTCCCCTGTCAATCATATCAGTGATTATTTGTTTTAGTTGTTTTTAGTTGCACTATGATCTTTTTCGCTTTTCTTTTTTTCTTTTGTCTTATTTGTCTGTTTGTCTTTCCCTGCGACTACATTGAAGACTCCACTTCGAATTTCATCTCAGCCATATTGGACTTTATATTTGGTCAGGCTTTATATTTCTTTCTTTTTGGAGGCGCCGGTTTTTTTGTTTCTACTGTTTGTATTGGTTTGTGTGAGCCTTTTTTCTTGGCAGCCCCCACTTTAACATTTAAAGTGTGTTTATTTTATTTTATGTTAGTCACCCATGTGTCACTAATTTCATTTGCAGCATTAGCGCTGTTCCCACTGCCCTTCCCTTTTATATATTTTTCTTCAAACAACATACAGATTTTTCACATGTTGGTGGTTATACACAGTATATATAAAAATGCCCCTTTCAAAATATATTCCACATTCGGATGTAAGCAAAAAAGACTGCTTTAATTAAAACGATAAAAAAAGAATGAAAACATGAGTGTCAGGCAGACACCCTCAAAAGTGATTTGAATTTCTACCTTAGCACCTGTCACCACTACCTCTGTGCTAGCACTGCTGTACATTTCAGAAGCAAGTTGAATAAAAAACTATAAAGCGCATGTTTCCCTTTACAAAACCAAAGTACTGTAGGTGCTTTATCATTCTACACATTATACAAATCATGAGTAAACATCAATACATTCTTTACCAATGTGACGTTTTATCCACGGTCTCTCTCACTGTGTCAAGGTCTCTCTAATAATGTAATCTAACAGAGCACAGTTGCTAAAGTTCTCTCCCCCTCCCCCCCCCCCCCCCCGTCTCTGCACTCACCAACAAGTCGATGGAGGTCAATGTGTGGTTGGCATTCATGAGGGAATAGGTCACTTGATATACCCCGTCATTTGTTTCGCTATTTCCATAGAAACCAATTCCAATGCCAGCACTAAAGGGGGAAAGAAAGAGAGATTGATGGAAGTGTCATTTCTGGAACTCCCATGATAGCAGAGAATTAATTTACAATAATTAAACCCCTAATTAACTTGTATCTCAAAAGGAATTTTTAAATGATGCTGCCTGGGATCTCCTAGGACTCCTTATCTAGGCCTATCATGCCTAGAGATCCTTTCGTAACCTAAATACAACACTTTCTATTCTTGCTTAATACAACTTTCTCTTATTATTTTGCTGATAAGTTGATAGGAACATAAAAAAGCATCTCCATAACAATGGGGTGTATGGGGAAAAAAATAGTTTTTTGGGGGGCACCCCAAGTTATTATACAAATAACTCAAAAATATAGAAGTACTAATGCTCAGGGTTTATATGTGCAGGATATGACAACAACACAAATCAGAAGAAGTGGATGTAATCTACTGTGAGTATCTCGCTGGCCCTTATCCAATATGCTGTGAAGCCATATTAGTTTTCCTATTCATTTAAAAGGATCAGAATTATTGTGCAGCACAGGGAAGTGGTTTCCATGTATATTGAATGCTGCCTGTGTCTGCACTGCTTGTTTGTATTCTGTTCCTCACATTTTGGTTCACACTTTACCCTGGATTGGGGGGGGGGGAGGAAGGGGGGGATGGAGGGGGAGGAAGGGGGATGGAGGGGGAGCGACAGGGAGGGTTTCTAGAGCTGATCCATGGTCCTCTGACCTCTGGGATTCCCCAGTTCCTAATATGTGATTATTTGTATCCAAAAATACTCAAATAACATTTTCATAGAATAGAATACAGCACGGAATACTTTGCTCCAGTTGTCAATTGAAAGCCGTGATGTCATCGTGGGGTGAAGCCCTGGCTTTTTATTGGTCATTCCATTGGCCATATAGTTTTTTTCTTTTTTCCCTGCCACAACCACACTGTTATCTTGGGAATTACAAGGGTAAGAGTATTACAGTTCAGCTCCAGGGGATCCCTCAATTCAGGTAATGGGTTTAAAAACAAAATACAGGCATACCCTGGTTTAAGAACACTCACTTTAAGTACACTCGCGAGTAAGTACATATCGCTCAATAGGAAAACGGCAGCTCGCGCATGCGCCTGTCAGCACGTCCTGAACAGCAATACCGGCTCCCTACTTGTACCGAACTATACACAAGCGGGGACACTATAGAGCCTGTTACACATGCGTTATTTACATCAGTTATGCACGTATATGATGATTGCAGTACAGTGCATGCATCGATAAGTGGGGAAAAGGTTGTGCTTCACTTTAAGTACATTTTCGCTTTACATACATGCTCCTGTTCCATTGCGTACGTTAATGCGGGGTATGCCTGTAACACATTTTGGGACAGGGAATTGATGCTTTAAAAACTTAAGGCCTCACTCAATCTTTACTTGATGGTTCCTTTTAAAGCGGTTGCCCTGTAACTTGAACGGCTGCATTACTTGCCAGTGAGTATAAGGTTATTTTGCAAAATCCAAGGGTTTTATATTCTAATCTGTGCTATTCCATAACACACCTTATAGGCCATTTACTTGAATGGATGGGTGGGACATAAGGTGTGTTGCGGTACCAGAAGTAATTTAGAGAGTATGGACCAAAATATTAGGTAAAATTACAAAGACACAGCCACTTAAGAAAAAGGCTATAATGTAGTGAATTTATCATATCCCATCATATCATAGATTGTTGATTTACGTGACAAATGAGCACCAAATACAAAACATACCCTACAACCTCTACCCTCCCATCTCCCTGTTCCTCGTACGTTACATGTCGTCTGTTTTTTCTTTTGCATTTGGAGGTTACATGTCCGCTCGCTGTCTCACTGTAACACAAGACCTATTCCTTCTCCCGAATTTCCCTACTGTATGGTGAACTGAGTACAAGATGTATTTGGGGATTCTGTATTACAGTACATAGGGCTAAAGGAATGGCAACATGCTTAAAGGCAGTGCCTGAAAACAGCGACACAGAATCAAGCAGGGAGCTCCTGGTGTCAGCTCCTTGTGACCTTGGGCAAGTCATTTTTATCTCCCTGTGGCTCAGGCACCAAAAAATATAGATGATAAGCTCTATGGGGCAGGGACTTGTGCCTGAAAAAAAAAACAAAACTATGTACAGCGCTGTGTACACGGTCACTGCTCTGCAAGAAAAAGCATTATTATTTACATAGTATTGTATTGTATGTCTTTATTTATATAGCGCCATTAATGTACATAGCGCTTCACAGTAGTAATACATGTGGTAATCAAATAAATAACAGATAATATAAATAACAGATCATGGGAATAAGTGCTTCAGACATAAAAGTAACATTAAGGAAGAGGAGTCCCTGCTCCGAGGAGCTTACAGTCTAATTGGTAGGTAGGGAGAACGTACAGAGACAGTAGGAGGGAGTTCTGGTAAGTGCGTCTGCAGGGGGCCAAGCTTCATGTATCATGTGTCCATGATTATCCAGTGCTATTCATATGCTTCTTTAAGCAAGTGTGTCTTAAGGTGGGTGATATGTATCTGCTAAATACAGTACAGACGATAGATACTGAGGCAATTCTACCTTCTTTTACTTGCTCTATTACATACAATATACAACATGCCCAGGTATTACTTTTTTATTTTACAATAGGCTAATTTATAATCCTATCAAATACATAATCTATCAATGGCCACTGCATCACCCTATATCTCACTGTAGGGAATGTAGATGACACCCAGGCACATTCTTATTCACAGTCTCCAACACACTCCGTGCAATTAGGAAGATACACTGGCATTTACAGCACTTTCACACCCATCCTCAAAGATGTAATTCTGAATCATATTCTTTCTACATCTGTCATTAGGTGGGTGGAACAGATGGGAAAAAGGCTTAATTTGGAGTGATGTTATCTCACATACTTGAGACACCCTGTGATTGCTCACTCACTATATTAAGCAGCAGAATGATTTATTTCTCCTTATATTGCAAACCCAAACACTCGCCCCATGTGCTTTCATTTAGCAGCTGAGTGGCAGGTTGTTATTCTGTATGCTGTTTGTAGGTGTGAATGGAATTTAAATGCAATCTTATTCAGAGAACAGACCCTTCAGGATATGGTTGAGGTTGCATGAAGGGAATCCTGAACTGTTTTAGCTCTTCCTGTACCTGTTGTTGAGCGTCAACTACTGTGATTAAGACCCATTTTTACTAAGTGGTGCTATTCTGTGCCAGACACAATTTGCAGTCCATTTAAGTAAATGTGACGTGAGGCATCTTCTGGTGCTGAAAGGTGTCTAATGGATTAGCAGTACTATATGATTTAATGTTCTCTGAACTGGGTGGTACGACAGGTGTCATGAAAGACGATTCTGCCAACAGTTGAAACAGCAAAAATGTATTGAATGGTATTAGCCATTGCTTGTTATTGGGGTTTTCAAGGGACATTTTTATATGAAAATATGTAACTTTATTTTCACAACAAATTACCCAAATGACTTCCTGTCCATTTAACAACGATCCAAATGGACTAATATTATGAAAACATATGTTTAATCCAGGGGTGAGCAAAGTGGGGGGTGGGAGAATTTCCAGGGGGGCGTGGTGGCTACAGAGGTCCCGCACTCTCACCCACGAGGCCTCTGCAGCTTCTCCTATCTGATCTTTGGCTACAGTGTAATTTGCCATGGCAACGTGACGTCACATGACCCCGCTACGTTATTTGACGCTGGAGCCGAGGATGGGGGAGGGCTGGTGAGCCGGGAGGTAAGCAGGCAGGGGGGGAGCAGGTTAAAAACTTTGTGCACCCCTGGTTTAATCTATTCAATGACACTTAGAGAGCTTTGGAGAGCCCATAAGACACAAGCATAAAACTCCATGATGTCATGGGAAACAAAAATAACTATTATCATAGGCAGATGTCTTATGTTCTCTTTTTGATCCCCACTTGTATAAGGAGCCATTTAATTTACCCAGCGCTTCAGGAAAGATAGAGGGAATAATGAATGCCTTTCTCAGTTTTAATTACAGAGTAGCTTGCTTACCCCGGTGATGCTTCTATTTTGTCTTCTTTCTGTCACACTTTCCCTACCATTAACGAGGATTGAACAGGATAATTACAGAGCTTTGTCTGACAACAGTACTCTTAAGAACTTCATAGTCTATGCAGCAATATTTCTTTCCTAACTCAATCAGAACATTTTAACCCAAATGTTTCAGAAAACTTGGTAAATACGGAGGCACCTGTTTTATGGAGATTCTAGTTATAGGTGGTACACCAAAATGTGGTTTATGGGTGAAAAATCTATCCCCTGGAAAGTTCAATGATATTCTGTTTATCCAGCAATTATTTTTAATTCAACACCAGACTCATTTTGAAATCTCTCTAGCAAAAGGGAGCTAGATCACAACCGGGGAATTACAGACCTGTAAGCCTGACTTCAATAGTGGGAAGCTACTTGAAGGGATAATATTCAGGAATTAGCCAGCATGGATTTATGAAGGATAGATCATGCCAAACTAACCTTATTTGTTTCTTTGTGGAGGTAAGTAGGAATTTAGACCAGCCTAATGCAGTTGATGTAGTCTACTAAATTTTGCAAAGGCTTTTGATAAGGTTCCACACGAGGTTAGTGTACAAAATAAAGCAAATTGGACTCAGTAAAAATATATGCACCTGGATTGAAAACTGGTTGAAGGATAGACAACAGAGAGTTGTCATAAATGGAACTTTATCAGGTTGGGCTAAAGTCGAGAGTGGAGTACCTCAGGGATCGGTACTGCTTTTAAACTTGTTTATTAATGACCTCGAGGTTGGCATAGAGAGCAAATCTCCCTGTTTGCTGATGATACTAAATTGTGTAAGGTAGTACAATCAGAGCAGGATGTAATTTCTCTCCAGTGGGACTTGGAGAGACTGGAAACTTGGGCAGGCAAATGGCAGATGAGGTTTGATACAGATAAATGTAAGGCTAAGCATTTGGGAAACAAGAATAAACAGGCGACTTACAAATTAAATGGGGATAAATTAGGGGAATCCTTGATGGAGAAGGATTTAGGAGTGCTTGTAGACAGCAGGCATAGCAATAGTGCCCAAAGTCATGCAGTAGCTGCAAAGGCAAACAAGATCATCTTCTTCCATGAAACGTGCAATGGATTTAAAGGAAGTAAACATAATTATGCCCCTTTATAAAGCATTAGTAAGACCACACCTTGAATATGGAGTACAATTTTGGGCACCACTCCTTAGAAAAGACATTATGGAACTAAAGAGTGCAGAGAAGAGCCACCAAATTAATAAAGGGGATGGACAATCTAACTTATGAGAGAGGCTAGCTAAATTAGATTTATTTACATTAGAAAATAGGCGACCTCCATGCTGCCAAAGACAGAGGTCATTACACTCTGCTCATATTACTCGACCTCTCTGCAGCATTCGACACCGTGGACCACCCTCTTCTCCTTCACATTCTCCATACTCTTGGTATTCGGAATAAAGCTCTATCCTGGATCTCCTCTTACCTCTCCCATCGTACTTTCAGTGTCTCTTTGGCTAACACCTCCTCCTCTATTGATCTCTCTGTGGGGGTACCACAGGGCTCTGTCCTGGGACCCCTTCTCTTTTCTCTTTACACACTATCGCTAGGTGACATAATCACATCTTTTGGGTTTAAATATCACCTCTATGCTGACGACACACAAATTTACCTTTCAACCCCTGACCTTACACCTGCTATACAGACCAAAGTTTCTGGATGGCCATCCGCCGACTGAAACTTAACATGGCAAAAACAGAGCTCCTTATACTTCCTCCCAAACCTGGCCCTACTACCTCCTTCCACATTGCTATTGGAAATATGATCATTCACCCAGTAGCCCAAGCACGCTGCCTAGGGGTTACACTTGATTCCTCTCTCTCATTCTCCTCTTACATGCAAAACGTTTCTAAAACTTGTCGCTTTTTCCTCCGCAATATCACAAAGATACGCCCTTTCCTCTGTTACTCGACTGCTAAAACTCTGACTCAGGCCCTCATTCTCTCACGTCTCGATTACTGCAACCTCCTGATGTCCGGCCTTCCTGCCTTCCTGCCTCTCACCTGTCTCCCCTACAATCTATCCTAAACGCTGCTGCCAGAATCACTCTACTCTTTCCTAAATCTGTCTCCACATCTCCCCTCCTGAAATCCCTCTCCTGGCTTCCGATCAAATCCCGTATCTCACACTCAATTCTCCTTCTCACTTTTAAAGCTTTACATTCTTCTTCCCCTCCTTACATCTCAGCCCTAATTTCTCGCTATGCACCATCCCGACTCTTGCGTTCTTCTCAAGGATGTCTTCTTTCTACCCCCTTTGTATCTAAAGCTCTCTCCCACCTTAAACCTTTCTCACTTTCTGCCCCACACCTCTGGCATGCCCTTCCCTCAATACCCGACTAGCACCCTCTCTATCCACCTTTAAGACCCACCTTAAGACACATCTGCTTAAAGAAGCATATGAATAGCACTGGATAATCATGGACACATGATACATAAAGCTTGGCCCCCTGCAGACGCACTTACTAGAATTCCCTCCTACTGTCTCTGTACGTTCTCCCTACCTACCAATTAGATTGTAAGCTCCTCGGAGCAGGGACTCCTCTTCCTTAATGTTACTTTTAAGTCTGAAGCACTTATTCCCATGATCTGTTATTTATATTATTTGTTATTTATATGATATGTATGACTACTGTGAAGCGCTATGTACATTTATGGAGCTATATAAATAAAGACATACAATACAATACAACTATATACAAATATATTCCGGGACAGTACAGGGAGCTTTCAAAAGAACTATTCATCAAAAGGGCAGTACAAATGGAGATTTCACCAGCAACAAAGGAAAGGGTTCTTTTACAGTAAGGGCAGTTAAAATGTGGAATTCATTACCTATGGAGACTGTGATGGCAGATACAATAGATCTGTTTAAAAAAAGTTGGACATCTTTTTAGAAGGGAAAGATATACAGGGATATACCAAATAAGTAAACATGGGAAGGATGTTGATCCAGGGAGCAATCTGATTGACAATTCTTGGGAGTCAGGAAGGAATTTATTTTTCCCCTTAGGAGATATTAGCACGGTGTTGCAAAACACGTGGAGGTCACAAGAGGCAGCTCTTCGCACTCACCCATTGGCTGGAACGAGACAACCAGGAAGCGCCAGCGGAGATACTTTCTTGCAGTGTGTTCGTTCAGTCCGGACAATTCGTACGTTCACACGGCACCCGCTGCCGCTTATGGTCAGTACGAGTTCCCCTCTGTGGTTTTAAATCAGTTTTCCCTTAGAACTTCATCAGTGGGTGTTTATTCTTGATTTAATATTGTTTTTTTATTGTATTTCTGTGATTGTGCTTGATAGAAGCTTTGTTCGGTTAGCATCCATATTTTTGGAGTAACTATACACAATTTTTAAATGTCATATGTGTTTATGTAATCATTTTGTGTCAATGTGTGGTCTTTTGCCCTAATATTAAAATATTACAAATATTTTATACTAATCCGTGATGCGCTTGTGTGCATTGTTTTCTTTTTGTGTGTCTCATAGCTTTATACCCAGTTGTAAAAGTGTCTGCCTTAATCTATTATGCATCTGGGCAGATGAAAAAAAAAATAAAGCTTCAAAACTTGGCATTACTTTGCAATTGGAGTAAATAGCTGCTGTGAACACCATTCAATGCTGTGCCAAAAGAAAGCTCCTACATTGGCTGGTAACTAAAGTACATTTTTTATTATTTGCTTGTCTTCTTGTGGCGTACCCCATGCTGGTAACTTGTTATGCATTCCATATGAAAGCATAAATGAATATAGAAGGGAAGCAATGACATTGGGATAAAGTGTTCACTGTGCACTAATCCCCCAGCTGGGGAAAGAAGCCCAAGGCAGACTCTTCCAATCAGGACTTTATCCTCCTGTCCAATAATGTGCGTGAGCAAACTTGTTTTGGATTGGTTGTCACTGAATTCTATAACTAGTTAATGTAACCAACCACTGAAAACATGCATGCTAAACTGTTATATAGTGACAGCATTTCAATGCTTCTCTGTCGCCTGAGAACCCAGTGCAAAAGGTTAATTGTCAACGTGAAACCCAATGCACACTTTCACTAGGTAAGTACTGGTGAAAGTTAGTGTAGTTATGGAGGCAGGTAAAATGTAGTTGAAAATATTTGATTCATCTTAAAGAGGCAATCGAAACGGCACTTTTAAAAACAAACCACAAAAAAAAACCTTATTTTTTGTTTTAATACTTGCAACCTTTGATTACCTTTTTTGAAAACGAATGACCTAAACTGCCGGTAATCAACCAGCAACGATCCTGCTTCCCCGAGTTCACTAAATGACTGCTGTTTCGTTTCAATCAGTCTTTCAGTCAGTGTAACTCAGCAGCTACAATGTATTCTAAAATGACTAAGTTAACATTATCTATTGTTACAGTTTGCAGCTCAAATTTCTGGAAATATTGCAACAAACCGGAAAGTGTTGCAAAGATCTTGCACTGCTGGGGAAGTGTGTTAAAACCTGCTATAGAAATCAAAGGATGCTCATCGTATTAAAACTCATTACAAATGGAATTAAGAGTTAAATACATTTTTTTAGTATTTTCTAATAATACCAAACTAATTATTATTTTTTTAAACATGTAGGATATTGCATGGATTGCTCCTTTAAAATCATTCTACCATATGTGCTCTAACAAGGCACCTTTAATAAATACACCCAGACATTTCACAAGATATTGTACTGTGTTGTAAGCAAAAGTGCTGCAACTCCGCATCAATAAAATCTGCACCATGCTGTATGTATGTGTAGCCAGGTTCCCCTCTTTGAGGTTGTGCCCCTTGCTGTGTTACCTACGGTTGTGCAGGAGAGTGGGGGCGGTTGCGGGGACGTGCAGATGCGCGTGCACGCATGCCGGGAGCTCCGGTAATTGCAGAGAGAGAGCTGCCATATTAGGAGGTTTGCACATGCGCATACAGCGGAGGCGGCCATTCTAGGTTGCGCACGGGCAGTGTAAAAGCGTGCGAATGGCAACCAATCAGATAGGACTCTTGGAGGAGACTACAACTCCCATGAGCTTTAGGAGTGTCCCACCTGACGCCAGGGAACCAATAGGGGCTAGAGGATTGCTGCAGGCAGGATAAGGACGCGTGTCACAGGGAGCACGCAAGCAGAGTGAGGGGGAGAGAGGTAACGGACGGAGGGTCCATGTGGAGGGCAAGTAAGCCTCTACACTAGGCCAGAATACAACCCCCCCTAGGCCCAAGGCAGGCCCTGAGACATATTTAGCTTGTTGTGATACAGGGACAGGCCCTAGGTGAGGGACCCTGCCCCTTAATGTTATACAGTGATAGTTAGGGATTCAGCGGACGCTGCACTCCTTAAAGACACTATCTTCAGTGTGGGATCGCCTCTGACGGATCATACCACTGGTGAAGCCAGGACGGCACGCAGGAGATCATCGGATCCTTTTTGAAGATATTTAAAGACCCAGGTGCCGTCGCACTGGGCAGGTATCGTATAATATAAGTGCACCAACAAACCGGTCTATACCCAGGCACTGATCACGCCTATAAGGGTGGGTTCCTTGGGGACACTGTTAGACTAGTGACCAAGGGACTTTGCATACTGTGGAACTCTCGAGGACTCTGTGTGGGACACAGTGGTGGGTGGCACTTCAGGAGAGTAATCCCTGCAAGTTGTATAGTATTCGCATATATATATATATATATATATATATATATATATATATATATATATATATATATATATATGGTTCTTAAAGGAGAATACTCCTTTCACATCATTACTAGTGTGTCAGTAATAATAATAATAATAGCATGTTCTTGTATAGCGCTGCTAATTGTACGCTAACAGTAAAGGTTATGTTATTTTGCATTGTGTGGGTGGTTATTATTGTGTCCTGTGAGGGGCTACTTCCACACTGCTGCGATCCCTCACAGGTGGAGGCGCTGCACCAGAGTAAGTACGCACCCCAGGCTCTCCGTGGCAGAGGCTCAGGCTCCTGTAGCCAACAGGTATAAGCACAGCATTTGGTAGTTTCCTGTTTATAGGGAAACAGGGCTACATTTGGAGGCGCTGCTGAGATTCAGACCGGGGGTGCCCGAAATCAGTGTAAACATGACAATTGCAATAGTATTCTCACCTCCCCGCAAGGCGGTAGATGACTGGGCCTTGGCGATGCAAGTACCGCCCCTCCGAGCACTCGCAGTAGGGCAAGTGCCCGTGGATGCCCTTTCATATGAAATCCTGAGTGCCCTAAGACAGCATCCCACATAAAGGGTAAAATAAGAGTCCAGGACCACCGCAAAGACACTGACGGAAAGTGGCATGCCCTATTAGTGAGTGTAGAGTAAAACATAACAGAGGGGGAAGGGCCGTCCAGTGTGTGGGTCCTAGAAGCTAAAAGGATCCCGTTGCCCTGTAATCTACCCCGCCCATAAAAACAGAGCCTGACAGTCCTCCCAGAGAACGAGCGCGAGTCACGCCACAATTGTCTCCCTCCTCTCCCGAGAGTTTCTGTGGCGATAATTTCAGTGCACTAGCCTGTTCTAGTCCAAGGTCAAGTATAGACAGCCCCGGTTCTAGTAAAATGGAGGATATCCAGCTACTAGCCAAGGCTATACTGCAATTGGGCGGGTCCAAATCTGAATCCCCACCCCCGCAGCCATACCGCAAATTAAAAATCTTTTCAGGGACCAAGCCTACTCCCACCGGTGAAGAGACCTTTGAGGGTTGGAAGGAATACACTTCACAGGTATTAGAAGAATGGACCTGTTCAGATGCGGTAAAGAGACAGCGAATAATGGAATGTCTACGGCCTCCCTCGTCCACTACTATCAAAATGTATAAGGAACAGCATGAAGATGTCACCGATCAGCAGATGATGGATTCTCTTATCCGAGCCTATGGAAAGGAAGACGACGTAAGTGAGTTGTGGACTAAATATTACAACCTTCGCCAGAAAGAGGGAGAAGATTTGTCTGATTTTATCCAAAGACTTCAGCTGATCTTGTGGGATTTATGCTCCCGTAAAGTCATTAGTGCCTCAGCTGTGGATGAGCATCGACGCACCCAATTCCTACTGGGAGCTATACCCACCCACCATATCGTGGTCATGATTAGACGTTCCCTGATGAAAGGGGAACCCCCTTCATTAGAAGATCTACTGGATGAGGTGAAAGTTCATGAGGCCCATACTAGATTACATACCCCAAAGAAGGCCAAAGATTCGCGTAAGGAGGAGACCAAAGAGGTACCCCGCCCAAAAGCCACGGGGAGTCCTGCTGCGAAGGAAACCTCTCCCACTGTGAGTCCTAGACAAACGCATCTGTCACCCAGACATGCACAGCAGTGTGGTGAACGCATGTGCTACCACTGTGGATGACCAGGTCATTTCGCTAGAGAGTGTCCAAAACGGCAAAGCTCTCCCACTAGTGCTAAATCCCTTATGGTCCAAGCACAGCAAACCCTCACTACATTCCTGGCCTTACCTGAAGAGAGTGGAGGAGACGTAAGGGTCCAGACAGAAGATGAACCGCTCCCCGATGTCTACAGTAGAGTAGGACCCACTGCTATCTTAGGAGTCGTCGTAGAAGGAGTCTACTTTTCAGCACTACTGGACACCGGGTCCCAGGTGACTATCATCTACCATCCCTTCTACGACCAGCACCTCAGCCATCTTCCTTTGCAGTCGGTCGAAAATATGAAGTTGTGGGGGCTGAGTAAGGATGATTACCCCATAGATGGAATAGTGGCGGTCAAGGTGGATATCTTACAGTTGAATACTAACAAGTCGCACCCCATGGTGGTGGAAGCCCTGGTCTGTCCCGAGGTTCGCGAGCATCCAAGTGCACCCATCATATTGGGCATGAATGCGGACATACCTCAGTCGGTGATTCGCTCGTACCTTCATGAGGCCGGTGAGCTGCCATTGTCATCCCTGAAAATAGCCTCTGGACTAAAGGAGGAATGCTATCTATGGTAGCGTCTCAGGAAGAATACGGCAAAATCTTCAATCAAGAATGAGGGTTAGTGGAGATTCCACCAGGGGGAGTGAGACACATGACAGCGCTGGTCAAGTATTACGGTCGTCATGAGACCGATAGGTACTTTTTGTTAGAGACCCTCCCTGAGTCTGAACTTCATTGGGGATACCGAATGATACCCGAAGTACGAGAGTGGACGTCCGACATCCCCAAGAGGATTACCGTGTCTGTTCAGAATACTTCCTTGCACACAGAACCATTTGAAGTGGGGCAAAGGCTGGGCAGGATATATCCTGTGGATCCTGTGGACGACATAGTGACAGTCAATGCTGCCAGTGTGAGAGAACAGCTGGAAGAACTACAATTTGACTTCGGGGAATCTCCACTGGAGGAAGCATGGAAGGAAAGGCTATGTGCTCAGTTGAGAGAGCGACGAGAAGTGTTCTCTACAAGCGAGATGGACGTGGGATGTAGTCACAATGCCCAGCACACGATTCGTCTGAATGATGACACTCCATTCCGAGAAAGATCCCAATTCATAGCTCCCCGAGACGTGGAGGATGTGCGGAACGTACTGAATGAAATGGAGACGGCCGGTATAGTGACCAAATCTCGAAGTCCCTACGCCTCGCCGATAGTGGTGATTCGGAAGAAAAATGGATCCGTACGCCTATGCGTCAATTACAGAACCTTGAACAAACGTACTGCGCCTGACCAATACACGCTACCAGGAATAGAGGAGATCCTTAGCACATTGTCTGGAAGTCAGTGGTTTAGTGTACTGGACCTTCTATCTGGGTACTATCAGGTCCCCATGAGCTTGGCCGATCAAGAGAAAACGACGTTCGTCTGCCCGCTGGGGTTCTATCAGTTCACCTGAATGCCTCAAGGCATTTGCGGTGCACCGGCCACCTTCCAACGGCTGATGGAAAGAATGATTGGGGATATGAGTCCTCGTGAGTGTTTGGTTTACTTAGACGACATAATCGTATTCGGGAAAACACTCGAAGAGCATGAGACTTGACTGATGAAGGTGCTGGACTGACTAGGTAAAGAAGGCCTGAAGCTCTCCTTGGACAAATGCCGCTTCTGCCGGACATCCGTCACTTACGTGGGCCATATAGTCTCCGCGGATGGAGTGGCCACCGACCCTGCCAAGGTAGAAGCTGTGGTGAATTGGCCGAGACCTGAGAATGTGATGGAACCGAGGTCTTTTCTTGGGGTCTGCGGATATTACCGGAGGTTCATGGACGGGTACTCCAAGAAGGCTGCTGCGCTGAATAATCTACTGAAGGTTTACCCAGAGGACCCCAAGCAGAAGAGTACCACTCCCCGAACCCCCTTCGGGGATCGGTGGACATTGGCCTGTGAGGAAGCTTTCATTGGACTGAGGAAGAGTCTAACAGAGGCTCCTGTTCTGGCTTATGCTGACCCAGAGAAGTCGTATGTCCTACATGTGGATGCCAGCCTTAACGGATTGGGAGCGGTACTACAGCAGAAGTACCCGACTGGACTGCGCCCCGTGGCCTATGCAAGCAGAAGTTTGACTCCTAGCGAGAAGAACTACCCAGTGCATAAGTTGGAGTTTCTTGCCCTTAAATGGGCCGTATCAGAAAAACTACAGGACTACCTATATGGAGTCCCCTTTTGAAGTCCGAACAGACAATAATCCGCTGACCTATATTCATACAACCGCCAAATTAGATGTGACCGGTCATAGGTGGTTGGCTACGCTCTCCAATTATCAGTTCACTTTGAAGTATAAACCTGGGTCCCTCCATATAGGAGCCGATGCTCTATCTAGGAGACCGAGACTGGATAAGACCTGGGAAGGAATGACAATTCCTGTGAAGGAATTTCGGGTCCAAGGATGAGAGCTATGTGTGCCACTGCAGCCATCATAAACAACCGAGTGGCGTTCTCCGAGCTGCGAGCCGCAGATTCCTTAGGGTGTCGACCTCAAGCCCTTCCCGAAGCCTACTGTCACCCCGATGGAATGGGCATCAACCAGAATGTCATTTTCACATGGAAAGAAGTGGTATTGGTGCAAATACATGATTCAGCGGCTAATGCTGTCCGACAGGCACTACACAAAAATTATTCTTCCTTAATAAAAAGGGCTCCGCCTGATGCTGTGGGCCTACTCATGAGGGAATGGAATAAATTTGAGATGGATAATGGCCTCCTCTATAGAGTTGTTCAGTATCATGACCATCCTGACAGATGACAGCTGTTTCTACCCCAGCGTCTACAAGGTCTCGTTTTAAGATCACTACATGATGATCACAGACATTTGGGGGTGGATAAAACCTTCGGCTTAGGGAGAGATTGCTTTTTCTGGCCTAGAATGCGAGAGTCAGTGGAGCAACACTGCAGGAAATGTCTACGGTGCATTCATAGGAAGACACTCCCCACCCGTGCTGCCCCAATGGGACATCTTAAAAGCTCCGTTCCTATGGATTTAGTATGCATGGACTTTTTGTGTATAGAGCCCGATTTCAAGGGTATCAGCAATGTACTGGTAGTGACAGACCACTACACTCGATACGCCCAAGCGTTTCCCACTAAAGATCAAAAAGCCATCACTGTAGCAAAAGTATTGTGGGAGAAGTATTTCATGCACTATGGCTTGCCTAATAGAATGCACTCTGATCAGGGGAGAGACTTTGAAAGTAAGCTTATCAAAGAACTGCTCAAGCTACTAAACGTTCAAAAGTCTAGAACCACACCCTACCACCCTGAGGGAGATGCTCTCCCGGAAAGATTTAATCGGACATTGTTGGATATGTTGGGCATGCTGCAAGACTCCAAGAAGGGAGAGTGGAGCAAAAATGTTGGGGCCTTAGTATATGCATACAATTGCACTAGGCACGAATCAACAGGATACACGCCGTACTTTCTCATGTTTGGCGAGAAGCACGTTTACCGGTGGACATTCGTTTAAGGGTATCTACCAATGGGGTACCCAATACAATGCACTTTCGATATGTAAAAAGGCTCCAAGACAGTCTACAGCGTGCCTATCAGCTCTCCGAAAGAGCTGCTGTCCTGGTGAATGCTAATAATAAGCGGAGATACGATCATAAGATTCGTCATAGAGAACTTCGGCCTGGAGACGCTGTCCTCCTTCGAAATTTGGGAATCCATGGCAAGCACAAGCTGGCAGATCGGTGGAGAGAAGGATACTTTGAAGTTGAGTCTCAGATGCCTGGCCTCTCGGTGTACCACATAAAGGATAGGGACGGCCGGGTAAAGGTTTAGCATCGTAATCACCTGCTGCCCATACCGCAAGTGGATGGGAATGATCCAGAACCTGAAACCATAACTGATATCTCTGAATTGGGGAAGCCTACTGACATTCAACCAAGCCCACAAGAACAAGTCCTATTAAAGCGACTTCCAACGAATCCACTAATGATTCGTGGGCACCCCCCGAAGGAGATCCGGATAATGGGTATGCACCTCAAAACCAATCCCAAGCAACTCCCACTCATCGTCCTCTCAATCCTAGTAGTCCTAGCTTTGTACCTAATAGAGACTGTGTGCTATTTAATTCACCTCTTGATGGAGAAATGGGGCCTCAAGCCCCCGAATCCTTTGTGTACAATGAAACTGCAGAGACTTAGACTCGTCGGAGTCAGAGAGTGAGGCGGCCACCTACTAGAGTGGTGTATGATAAATTAGGGACACCCCACTATGAGTGGTAGGCAGCAGCAGACAAAAGCTAAACTGGCCTCAGTGATTAATATGTTCACTGAACTGTACCATATTGTCTAGAGCGAAGTGAGATATGTGTATCATAGTTATGTACTGCATTTTTCATTATATAATTATGTGTTGGCGTTCCCACGCGGGAACGTTGTGGTTTTCACCAGGGGGAGGATGTAGCCATGTTCCCCCCTTTGAGGTTGTGCCCCTTGCTGCGTTACCTCCGGTTGTGCAGGAGAGTGCGGGCGGTTGCGGGGACGTGCGGATGCACGTGCACGCGTGTCGGGAGCTCCGGTAATTGCAGAGAGAGAGAGCTGCTATATTAGGAGGTTCGCACATGCGCATAGCAGCTGAGGCGGCCATTCTAGGTTGCGCACGGGCAGTGTAAAAGCGTGCGAACGGCAACCAATCAGGTAGGACTCTTGGAGGAGACTACAACTCCCATGAGCTTTAGGAGTGTCCCACCTGATGCCAGGGAACCAATAGGGGCTAGAGGATTGCTGCAGGCAGAATAAGGAAGCGTGTCACAGGGAGAGAAAGGTAACGGACGGAGGGTCCATGTGGAGGGCAAGTAAGCCTCTACACTAGGCCAGAATACAACCCCCCCTAGGCCCCAGGCAGGCCCTGAGACATATTTAGCTTGTTGTGATACAGGGACAGGCCCTAGGTGAGGGACCCTGCCCCTTAATGTTATAGAGTGATAGTTAGGGATTCAGAGGACGCTGCACTCCTTAAAGACACTATCTTCAGAGTGGGATCGCCTCTGACGGATCATACTGCTGGTGAAGCCCGGACGGCACGCAGGAGATCATCGGATCCTTTTTGAAGATATTTAAAGACCCAGGTGCCGTCGCACTGGGCAGGTATCGTATAATATAAGTGCACCAACAAACCGGTCTATACCCAGGCACTGATCACGCCTATAAGGGTGGGTTCTTTGGGGACACTCTTAGACTAGTGACCAAGTGACTTTGCATACTGTGGAACTCTCTGGGACTCTGTGTGAGACACACATTTCTCTGGACACGGTGTGGGACACGGTGTGGGACACGGTGGTGGGTGGCACTTCAGGAGAGTAATCCCTGCAAGTTGTATAGTATTCGCATATATATATATATGGTTCTTAAAGGAGAATACTCCTTTCACATCATTACTAGTGTGTCAGTAAAGGTTATGTTATTTTGCATTGTGTGGGTGGTTATTATGGTGTCCTATGAGGGGCTACTTCCACACTGCTAGGATCCCTCACAGGTGGAGGCGCTGCACCAGAGTAAGTACACACCTAAGGCTCTCCGTGGCAGAGGTTCAGGCTCCTGTAGCCAACAGGTATAAGCGCAGTATTGGGTAGTTTCCTGTTTATAGGGAAACAGGGCTACATATGAAATACAAAAATCCCATTGAAATCCATGGGATTTTTTTTTCTATGCCACTGGTGCAGTTTGTTTTACCCTCATTGCACCACTTTTTGCCTTGCTACATATCCCCTAAATATCTGAAGGAATCCTATGTTGCTCCATTAAAATATATTATTGCACAATGATACTGAAACTGCATTTAAAGGCTAAAACAAAATTTTTGTTTTGTTCTGGAGTGTTTAAATGTTAGAAATAGGGAATAACTGTTCCTGATAGTCTGCTCTGCAGTTCCTTGTGTTGGCACAGTGGGAGTTTAAAGCTTCACTCATAAACCCCCCTAGATGAGATGCTGAGTCTCTGGAAATAAGCACCATACAGTATACTGCGTGTTTCGTCAAGTTGACACCATGATGATGTAGGGGAAAAATGAGATGTGACACTGACAGCACAAACAGCCTTCATTTCACTTTACCCCAATTTTCTAATTGGGCTTAAGGGTGGGAATCAACCTATGACCTCCTCAGACTCTCCACTGAGACATTTACCCTCTCACAAACCCTTTCCTTTCTTTATATCTAGCTCCCTCCCTCCCTGCGTTCTACTCCTTGTCTCCATGGTAACACGTGTCTCGGCAATGGGAGAGGAGGCATTATCATGCTAATGGGCCCCCTTTTATTTCAGTGGAGGAATTCTTGGTGGGAAAATGATAGTCCTTAAAAGATGGGAGGGGGAATGAAAAAAGCTTCCTTTCTTTCCCTCCAGACAGACACATTTTAACCCCTTATGAAGCAGCCAGAAAAGATAAGAGTCTGTGAGAAACCACATTGCTTTCTTTCTTCCTTTTGTGCATTTTTAGATTTTCTGAACCCCCTCCATTGTACCCCAGTATGCACTCATGCAGCTTCCCACTAGCTTTATCAAACTCTTTCAAGTCCTTCAACATGCTAAATAGACATTTCTCCCTCCTCCTTCCCACTTAAACATCACAACAAACACATAAAAAACATTCTAAAATCTTGTTTTCATATTGTTATGCAGTTTGTGGATTGACAGAAGAAAGAATTTTCAGGAATACATTTTAAGAGATCATTAAATTGCAAAAAAAAATAAAAAATAAACATTTTGTTTCCAAACATTGTTTTTTTTTTTATGTATAGCTTTTATCAACCCAATACCAATGTTTGCACATGCATTTTATCTACTCTGGATATTTGTGTTTATATGCAGGTACATTGCTTCACTGAAAGCCTCTCTGCTTTGCTTATTTGTCACAGTTTGCAGGGTAAATTATTATTAGGCCACAGATGTGGCCAGTGCAATTGCAACCTTTCAACCGATCACATGCCTTAATTACCCCACTATATTGTTCTGTATGCATTAATACATCCTGCACGAGGAGATCAAAACAAATTCTTTATTAGGGGCTAGCATGGAGAAAATTTGAATACATTCTCTTTTAGAGCACTTCAAAAAGGTCTGTGTGTGAATTGCATAGATTGGTGGTGTTGATCTCAACACAAATGGTATTTATGTATTATTCAAAATAAGTACAATTTCCTATGTCGAGTGTTTAGAAAAAAAACAGCTCTTAGTGCCAGCAGGTGCAATAAAATATTGACACAGACACCAGTGTTGAATGCTAAATCATGTTAGGATTGCAAAGACTGCGGTGGATTTTACATAGGGGTCATATGACCACCTAACTGATTTAAAAAAAAATGGAATTAGAAGGTTATTGTATAAAGATTGTATCCAAGGCACTAACGCACAAACAAAAACAGGTGTGGGAACTGTGCTTTTAGCACTATTAATTTGATCCCTTTATTACAGTAAAAACATTTAGAGGGTTTTTCATTATTATTATTATTATTATTATTATTATTATTATTATTATTATTATTATTATTTATGGGATGTTTAGCTGCTACAAAATGATCCACAGATGTCCAGAATACATGGTGACCTTGAAGGTCACCAACTATGGCTAAAAAAGGCTGACTGTCCTTCACTGTAAAAATAGTCATATATTTAGTATCCCCCCATCTTTACATCCTCCCATTTCCCTCCTTTTTATCCTACATTCCTACACAACTATAAAATATTGAAAAACACGGCACAGAAGGAATGGAGGAAGAATACAGGTGTAGGACAAATAGAAATGTTGGTAAAGGAGCTGTCCTTTCAGTACCACTGCAGTGAGAAGAGCAGGCAGGTGTAATAGCTGTTCCTTCAGCACCACTGGAAAGTTGTTCAGTAATATTCTGCAAACAAAAATATCACTTGTGAGCACATTCACATGTCTCAAACAGGTCTGCAACCTGCTTTTCGCTATTATCTCTTACATTGCTTCCACAGCAGCCAGGAATTCTGGGCAATGACATGCAAATGAACACACAGCTGTTTGTGAGTTGTACACTTCATTAACCCAGGCTATGCTCAAAAGCTGTGTAATACGGCCGGCATAAGCTTATTGGGGTCCATGTTAAAATGGACAGTAAAAGGTGACACTGTGTGCTCATCTGCATGTCATTTCCCAGAATCCCTGGCTGCAGTGGAAGCACTGTATGCAAAGAAATAATGGTGAAAAGCAGGGTTGCAGACCTGTCTGAGACACGTGAATGTGCTCACGAGTGATATTTTTGTTTTCTGTACACTGTATGGTCAAGCGTTTTTGTCCCTTTTTTACCCACCATAACTTCAGTAATATTGGTATTTTCAAGTTAATGTTAAGATAAACTTTTAGTGTTATAAATGCACATCTGCTATTGATAACTCTTCTACTTTATTTTGAGTCATCACCTGTGCCTCCTTATGCTTTTAATGTAGACTGCATTGATCGGTGCTTCAGGAGATTATAGAATAAGCCCCTTAGTATTTAATGTTGTATTTGTCTTTACGCAGAAAATTAGAGATGGTATATTTACAAATATGATCCATCTAAAGTTATATGTAATGGGACAAATCGAAAAATGCAATTGCAAACTCAGCACCATCATAGTATTATGGAACATCACTCCTGAGTGGATTAAAAATCATGAGTACATAAACCTTTTTATAATAGCTAACATGACCACAACTTTGGTGGTGCTGAAATGTAGCAACACAACAAAAGAGAGTCCAGCAATCATGCCATTTCAAACATAGCTCCAGAAACCAATACTATAATTGTGTAGCATGTATGTGCATAATGTAAAGAACCTTCCTCTATAAGACTATAAGACTAGAAGCAGGCTAAAAAAAGATGAGGTTTTTTTTTTTGCTTTGTTTTATTCAAATTCTACAACTGCTTAATTCATTACTCTGGTCCTTCTGGACTGGGTGCTGGACAGAGCTTTCTTTGTCTACACTTGTGAATATTTTGTTGGCGCTTGAATGAGACCTCTTGTTCATGCAGAACGCTGAGCATTCTCTCTCCATCATTCTTTCTGAGAACATAGTAGCATATACAACTCCGAGCAGCGCTGTTCCTGACCCAATGCAGCCCTTATAACCTCAACCCTTTCAAATGTGCATCTAATAATAGAAAGTTAACTTACTCACTCCCTGATTATTATTTCTGACTTGTTATAATCCGAAATGTAGCTCCACATGATGCAGCTGAGAAGACAGAGACAATACATGATCTAAATTCACCAAATCTAGTGAAAAGACTAGGAGCATGAAGGAAGAACCATGGGGACAAGGGTTGATTTAGGTGGTGTATTCTTCTCACTTTCTTGCCTAGTCCCATCTGAAACTCGTATCACACCGCAAATATGAAAATAGACTAGCAATCATTTCAATTTACAAAGCAAGACTTGGAGTCATTTAAACCATTCCTTGTAGCATTGTCCCTCAAGGAAAACCAGTACTAGTTCCTTCTCCCCCTACCCGAATGTTCACCTTTGGTTCTGTTTAGCCCCGTCTTTTCCTCTTCTTTCCTTTACTGTACTAATGGACAGCAGTGTAGTGAAATGTACAAACTCATATTTGTAGTGTCTAGAAAATCTGCTCTGTGTTCTGCTTACCTCCCCCAGTGGAAGCTTAGGCTGCGGACATAGTGCTGCAGCCCGTGCAGAGACGCGCTGAGGCTGAGGGAAAGCAGGTGCTTTCCCTGGCTATAGTACTCAGGCCATGGGAGGCGTTCCTGGGGGCGTTCCCAGTGACATCACAGAACTGGTTCGCACTCATTGGGCGAATCGCTCACGTAACCGGCCTGTCGCACGAGAAATCAGTTTTAACCGATTTCTCGCGCATCAGGCGCCCCCTCCTGCCTCCACGCGCCCGCACACCACATGTATGCGAACACTGCCTTAAGGCAGTCTGTTCGCTCGTGTCCGCACGGTCTGAGGTACCATGGACACAGCCTTAGAGATGTGAAACAGAGATGGGAAGCGCCTTCTATCTTGGCTATGGTCTTGGTAAAAGAAGATATGAGTCCCCCATTTAACCCTGTTGTAGTAAATAAGTCCATCACATATGAAATGGTATTGGAAAGGAAGTTTCACAATAGGTGGTAGAGTAAAATATTCCTATGTTCTGGCAACTTTTCATTGCAATAACTGAACACACCCTTGGAATATTTCGGTGAGAGGCGTGATTGGTTCAGCATCCCTACTGCAATTCAATAGTTAAAAAAAAGAAATACATGGCCAAATCACATTTAAATGCATCTTTAGCTTTGTGAATGACTTGGGCTTCCACTTTTACTTTGTTTGGCCATCTAATGCTATACTACAGGGGTGGCAAACTCCAGTCCTCAAGGGCCACCAACAGGTCAGGTTTTAAAGGTATCCCTTCTTCAGCACAGGTAGCTCAATGGCTGAGACACTGATTGAACCACCAGTCAATGACTGAGCCACTGATTG
Source organism: Ascaphus truei (assembly GCF_040206685.1). Taxonomy (NCBI): domain Eukaryota; kingdom Metazoa; phylum Chordata; class Amphibia; order Anura; family Ascaphidae; genus Ascaphus; species Ascaphus truei. The sequence continues at coordinate 104,480,715 of NC_134488.1, read as the reverse complement.
AGCCACCTGTGCTGAAGCAGGGATATCCTTAAAACCTGACCTGTTGTTGGCGCTTGAGGACTGGAGTTGGCCACTCCTGCTATACCAGATGCAGCACAAGTGTTCGAAGTCTATGGATCTTTATAATGTCAGATATTATTTGTATAGCTTACCACAAGGTAAGCCATGAACCAAATATATATAATGTACATTTATTAAGGAAAGGAAATATATCTTTAGAATTTTAAGAGTTAATGTTCTATAAATACCAAACTAACTAATGTAACAGAGTTATTTCATGGGGTATTGTATTGCTTCTGCAAATTTAGGAGTTAGGAAGGAATTTTGGCTCTGGATCCATTTATTTCCATATAAGACTTCCCCCCCCCCCCCTTTCCTTTGGATCATTAAAATATATAATAGTGCAGGAGCTCAAATACATAATTTGACAGAGCCAACGTTTGCCTTAAAGTCAAATATACCATGTTACTAAGGGACATACATTTCTTGTGAATTACAGATATTTCCCATATTTCTTCATTAGGATTTGGTATTATGGGAGGGGTTATATTTTGCCTGTCATAGTTATCTCTTTCTTCTGAATATAGTTGATGAGGACAAAGTACAAAGGAAAGTGATGCTCTGTTTATTACAAAGTGTTATTAAGCAGGGGAGAAAAAATAACAAGCCCACAGGCCATGAGAAACAGTGGCGGGGCACTGAGATTAAAAAGAAAAAGGGAAACAGTTTCCTTCTCTGATCCAGGAAGAAAAGGAATGAGAACAAGGCTTGTATTGTTGCTGCAGCTGGGAAGAGAGACTCAAGACAGTCCAGTGCCACCCAGTCCCAGCTAAACAAATGAAGCCTTGTGGCGCTTGCTGTTGTGTTCTCAGCAATGGGTGATAGCTGGAGAGGGAGGCGGAAAGAAGCAGTGTCTGACCACCTGACTGCTCTTCCTCCTCCCCCCTTACCCATGAGTAGAGAAAGCAGTAAACATACAATGGCAGTAGGATTTGTGTCAGATACACAGTGTGCTGAGTAATGTGGGCAGTAACAGGAAGACATAAGTGAGGAGTGGGGGAATAAGTAACAGGGCTACAGTAAGAGTTAGAAGTGAGAGCACAGGGCATTATGCTTGTGATTGTAGGTGAAAGCAGGAGAAAAAAGATCTGACAGCATTGGACAATGAGGCGTTCTATATATAACTTGCAATAGATAAGGCAAACAGGAGCTTTGTTGGGGTGGTGAACCTTTAGCTTTGAATACTTCATTCTCAGCCCCACTGCATCTTTTGCAAGCGGTGTTCTAGGAATAGATGGAGGGATTTATTCTCTAGATTTGATAGACTTAATCTCTTCAGTGCTGGATGGGGTTGTAGCGAATTGCATTTCAGTGTGTTGTACAGTATGCTGCACTAGACAGCTTATGATGAGTTATTTTTAGGCACTGCTGTGGAGTAGAGGGCAGCAGGGGCAGGCATCAAACAAATTAATCAAAATCATCACAGCAAACCTGTCAAGGTTTTTAAGTTGCTGTAAGCAAATAAAAATACCATTTGTGAGCACATTCACATGTCTCAGACAGATCTGCAACCTGTCTTTCCCATTATTGCTTAGCATACAATGCTTCCACTGCAGCCAGGGTTTCTGGGTAATCTGGGTGAGATCTGTCTGAGACAGGCGAATGTACCTACAAGTGTTATTTCTTTTTGCTGTAAACTGTATGATGGAGGGTTTATGTCAATTTTTTTTAACCCACCATAATTTTTTTAATGTCTGGAAAATATATATATAGCGTATAAATACTTATCATTATGCACTGCAGCTACATTGTACTGTGTTCATTGTTGTACAGTATGTTCAATAACTTGTTTTATGTAGGGTTTTTTTTTTCATCTTTAATAATATGTAGTCATCCCTGGGCATAGAATCAATCATTTAGGTTTTTGATTCGCACACAACTTTACATTGGACTATAGTGTTATGTTTTACAGATGTAGCAAATTTTACTGTTTTCTGTGTGGTGTTCACACGCGGCTGAAGCGGTGCCGTACCGTGGTCCAGAGAACAGGGAGGATTAATGCTGCGGGAGTCCGAGTTTCTGAATTGGACCCCACAGTGTTGACCCTTTTGGGCCATCTGCTGGGAGAGAAAACCGATACTAACCTCTTAGGTGAGCTATGCAGCATCTTCCCACAGCGCTGAAGGTAAGATGCAGGGCTTTCCAACACCATGGATAACGTAGATGACGAACATGAGTGGAAGGCTCTTTGACCATATTCGGTCATCTACATCATCAATCGGGTTGGACAGACCTGTCCTCTCCATCTCCCTTGATGACACAGATGACCACATATGGTCATAGAGCCTTCCACTCATGATGTAGAGACCCATATTCAGGCATCTACATCATCCAGAATGTTGGCAAGTCCTACATCTTACATTCAGCGCTGAGGGAAGTCATTGCAGATGGGAACAGAGACGGAGATGGCTGCAGACAGAGAGACAGCTGCATAGCTCATCTAAGAGGTTAGTATCAGTAGTATCTCTCTCCCATCAAGTGAAGGATTATCGCTGTGGGTCTTATTCAGAAGCATTGAACCCTGCAGCGTTAATCCTCAAAGACAGCAAAACGCACTGTTTTTGAGGCCGCGGTCGGGCTGCGGCCCCAAGGACAGTAAGTCTTGCTCCATCTTTACCTAGTAGGAGAAACTTATCCACATGTAATAGGAGGGAGCTTCTCACCAGCATATAATGACAGCAGCTACACAGCTCCAGGTGACACAGCAAACATGATGGCTCTTAGAGTCTTCTTCTTCCTGAGAGCTGCAGCAGCAGAATCTGATTAAATAGACGGAGATCAGGACGAGGCTGATAGCCAAGCAGAGTCCGGCAATGCTGGCTAAAAACAGAAGAGCCTGAGGAAAGGAGAAGAGAAAGAAATCATCAGGAAATATTAAGAGAAGAGTTATATTGATCTACGTTGGTATATGTACAGTAGGTGAAATTGATACTAGGTGAAGTATCTTAAAGAGTGAGAGGGACTTGTAGGTTGCACTCAAATACATTATCGGAAGTTCCGGCAGTATCATAAATAAATGTTTAACCCATTCATTGCCAAAAAGGGTTAAAACAAGTTGTTTTACAAGAATCTTGTATAAGAGGACACAAAGCCCCAATGCCATTTAGGCAGTTGCCTCATTTTTTATGTTGTAAAATTATTGATCCAAATGTACTAAGTGTTGCTATGACATAAGGCACTTTCTGGCATTGGAAGACGCCGTACGGCTCATTGAATAGAAGGTGTCTTCTTGCATTGGAAGTTGTCTTTATCTTTTCTTTGCCTTGCATCCAGATAAGATGCAGCATTATGATTTCCTCATGTAGTTTGCTGTTTTTCAAAAGTATTGATGCAAACACATTGTTTGCAGATCTTCTAATAGAACAGTGCACCATAGGTGAGCTGATGGTAGTGACAAATTTAAAAGGTTAAATGTAGATGGCGGGCACATTTTTAATGAATGATCAGACAGGTATAAGCATCTTTAAAAAAAAAATGTATACTCAAAGTTTTCTATTCTAGCCAAATGCTTTGGAGGTTTTTTTTTAATTTATCATCATTACACAATCTCTTTCATTAGAACATTATTTGTTGGTGCAAGAAATTGACAATCATCATTGATCTCGTCGTACTTTATTTCTAAAGTATTTCTAATGCCATCATGTTAACCAAACATAGACAAGTGTTAGCAGGAAAGTATCTGATCAGGGTCAGAAGACCCAGTGAAAACAAAATCATGATTCATTTTTTGCGATTGGTGATACAATCTTAGTAGCTTATTCTATATCCAAACTGGCTAATTGGGCCATTTTCGGCCGAAACTCCCGATTTACTTGAGTGGGAAATTTTTTGCTCAAAATGGCTTGTCGGCTGCTTTGGGAAATATAAAGAATAAGCCCCTTAATATAAATGTAAGCAATGACCCTGATACGTGTTTAACCTTTAGCATTCAAAGAATGCTCTTTTCTATGGCTTATGCGTTCGTTCCTGATATCGGGGAGCGGGTAAGAGTCGTGATCACTGCTCTAGCCATCTCATGACTGAGACGGAATATCTATGCCACTTTGGTGGTATTTTTTGCTCACTACTTGTGATTACCTCTTTAAAGTGTGACTTTCATATAAACTATAAGTATATAAATACAAATGTATAACTCTGGCCTGATCCCCACATTCTTTCTTCAGTTAGGTAACTATACTGATGAAGCTGTAGCGAAACGCGTTAGCGGTGAAGGTGAGGAATGCGAGAGAGATACAGAGAGCCCAGCTTATTGCTTCACACCATGACGATCCCTCCATGCTAAGGCCGTGGTTATACCAGGAATTGCGCAGCTTCAAAACAAAACAATAACATGCAATGAAAGCGCACATACTAATCGCGATGGTAGCGCCGCGATATGCTGCAAAGCTTCTGTCTCATGAAGAGATATGAGATTTTGTTTTTCGCAGGAGACGACCGCATCACGTGATTTGCACGGCCGATCACAGTGCATCTTAAACAAATCAATCACACACACATATATACAAACACACACATACACACATATATTATATATATAATATATATATATATATATATATATATATACAAACATTCATATATACATATATATACACATACATATATACATATATGTATATATATGTATATATGTATGTGTATATATGTATGTGTATATATATATATATATATATATGTATATATATATATATATATATATATATATATATGTATATATATATATATATATATATATATATATATATATATATATATATATATACACACACACATACATGCATACATATAAAATAAATATATTAAATACATATATTTAATAAATATATTAAACACACATTTATATACAGTACACACATATATACATATATGAAATAAATAAATATATGAAATAAATAAATATATTGAATAAATATATTAAATAAATATAGAGGGATAGATATAGAAACGATATGGCCATGTCTCCCTGCAGTAGTGCTACAAATTGCTTCTGCATGTGCACATGTAGCGTCGCTGTGATGACGTCACCAGATCGCTCTACAGTTTCTGGTATAAATGAAGCCTAATGCGAGATGAAATTGTGACATCACATGACGCAGAAGTGTTTCTCAGATCTGGGGCTGTATACGCTGGAGCTAATGAGAGGATGGGACCTTCACTACAACTGGTGACTCTCAATGTGCTTTTAAACTGTGAAATGTGGGAGTGCACTATATATATGTTTTTTACTGTTTACTATTAAAGTGGAATTACACTATGTTTGCCTTTTTAAAATGTCCCTTCTATATGGAGCCTTAACTGGGTGAGGATCGAAATCCACAGTGGGAAGCACAACGTTCAGCAGCCCTGTCTTTGTATCCAGTTCATCTTCTATTCTCTGCTTGAAAATACTTACTATCCTGTGAGTTCAATCATTGGAGTGGGAACGTTCCCTGTTTAAATATAGTTCACACTATGTTATGTTTTGTCTTTGCGCTATAGCCCTCCCCTTCCCCAATACTCTGGACTTTTTGTTCATACTGTCTGGGTGAGAGAGTGGACCTCAGCTGCAGGAATAATTAGGATAAGTCACTTTATTATTCACTTTTCACTTACATTTGTTGCTCTGTTTTATTATTTTCTTTGTTATAACAAAAGAAGCAGGTAAAGTAAATTTTGTGATATTTGATTAATGTGCTTTTTTGGTTGCCGTTTTGCTTGCATATACAATTTCAAAGCTATTTAACACATTTGGTGGGACATGTGTTACAAATATTTCCTTTTATTTCACTGCAATCTACTGGGAAAGGTTTATTTATTTATTTTTTTAAATGTTCCCCCCTCTATTTTTTAACCCGCCAGCTGCAGAGAACATGCAATATATTTGCAGTGATGGGCTTAAGGAGTATTTTTCCTAGAGTGATCTTTTCCAATTCGTTTTATGCTGTAGCCCTGCAGATATATCCAGATGTAAGGTCACATACACTTTTGATCCCCTAAAAAGAATGCGTGCCATTCAAGTAAAATGGATGAGGCCGGGGTGACTTCTAATAAGAACTGAAAAGCAAAAAAATTGGATTTGTAGTTTTTTTTGTGGCTTTACAACAATGCTTCAGCAGTGGCGCAGTTAAATGTGCTTTAAGTTACTTTGTTATCTCCCCCCAAAAATATGTATGGGCAGACTGTAATAAACATTTTTTGTATTGCTTTAACCCATGGAATGTTAGAATGCAATGCCTGTCAGTGGTGGCATTTTGCAGTGTGAACAGGTACATGCTCTTTCTCTGTCCATAATAGGCTTTACTCATGCAGAATGGTGGGCATTTTACTGTGTAACCTGGAGTGAGCGCTGTCAAGAATGAGTGAAGCTGGTTCTGTATGAGTCAGACTTGGCATGTATTTCATGGGTATCTTAGGGAAATATAGAAAGACAGAATGGTTACCCACTAACTTATTAGGAATAGTCATAGTACAGTTAAATATAAATAGAGATGTCTGAAAACAGTCTGTGTAAATATAAATGTGTCTCTTTTTGTGATAACTGCACGTGTATGCACTTTATATTAGTGTTCTAGTAGCAGCATCGGATATGGAAAACCTGGCCTGTTTGCGGCCCTCGAGGACTGGAGTTTGACATGCCTGAGCGCCCATCCTGATGCCTTTTAGTGGTGGCGCCGCCTGAAAATTCAGAGATTACATTACAGTGCACAGACGGTTTGAAACCTCACAGGTACCTTTTGCCCTGACTACTATTAAAGGAAAGACCTGTGAGGACATGGAGACTCGGTACACTATAGCATCTCTAGCTAGTGTACTAAAGGTATTACAACCTGTTACAAAACTATCCGTGTTGGCAAACAATGGTGCGTGCAGGTTTTTTTACTTTCTGAAACACTGTTGTCCCTGATTTTTGACATTGAAGCACTACAAGAGTTGGGTTAGCTTCAAACACAGTATCACAACAATTCTGCTGACATGGTTCACCCACCCAGCTTGTAAAAGCCTCAAATTATACTATGCTCACTAATAGACAACACTGGCTTTCAGAAAAGTTAGGTGACATACTCCCAGGCCGGCAACATTGTGGCGTGTTGTAATTGTTACACGATTACCACAGAATGCAGCTTTCAAATAGCTACTGCTTCATGTGCCTAGCAGTCATTTCTCAAACATTATTAAACCCTTCCCTGCTGGAGAGCTTGCAATAGTCTGCTTCTTGTTATTGCTCTTTAAATCATTCGCTGTCAGAAGGGACTTTAATGCCCCACAATGAGTCGCTGGCTCCTCTGGCAGAGAATGGGTTCTTAAAAGCAGCATTTAATTTGAAGGAATTCCCTTACTAATTAAGATGACATATTATACTGCATTATTGACTATTTGCTGGTTCTTCTGTGCAGAAGGGAGCCCAAAACATGGTTATAATCTCTTAATTGGTTACTAGTCGTGCCTAGAATCCTCTCCAAACACAAACAGAAAGAGCGCTTTATTTACTGCGAGCTAAAGGGCAGTAGGTGAAAGTAAAAATCAGCCATACAGTACTTGGAAAAAGAAACACAAAAAAGACAAAAGCGCAAACGCACATAGTGAAGTTTGTAAAAATGGGTGAATATAATTTTAGGGTATAATATCTGCGTACATCAGGTTAGTGGGTATAAAGCATTTCATGTGCAATACATGAGTTTACCAACGCCGCACTGCCGCCTCCAGACTTTGGGAACTCTCTCTCACAGCATCCAGGACACACTGTCTCGATTATAGTTGGAAACCTCCACTGCGGTGCTGTGTCTTGGTCAGTCTCCTTCCCCGATCGCTGCCGTTATAGCTGAAGGAGCAGCTATAACGGCAGCGATCGGGGAAGGAGACTGACCAAGACACAGCACCACAGTGGAGGTTTCCAACTATAATCGAGACAGTGTGTCCTGGATGCTGTGAGAGAGAGTTCCCAAAGTCTGGAGGCGGCAGTGCGGCGTTGGTAAACTCATGTATTGCACATGAAATGCTTTATACCCACTAACCTGATGTACGCAGATATTATACCCTAAAATTATATTCACCCATTTTTACAAACTTCACTATGTGCGTTTGCGCTTTTGTCTTTTTTGTGTTTCAGTTGCCTAGGGGTTTACCCCTGTTCATATAGCTGCAGGTCACCCATCGATTTAGAGGTTGTATTTTGTTATATAAATAATACACGGAGGTGAAGGGGTTAATCAATAGATTTAATAATTTGCGCACTTTATCTGTTTTTTGTTTTATTAGTACTTGGAAAAAGTATGCATTAGGTATTATTTTAAGTTATATTTTCATCAAATAGAATAATGTGTAGGGGTCTGGAACTGGGTAGAGATGCTCTTCATCATCATACAAAATGCTTCCATAGGGGCCAGCAACGCACTGTAATGCGAAAATGTAAATAATAATAATAATTATTGTTGTTTATTTGTAAAGCGCCAACATATTCTGAAGCGCGGTACAGTGGGGGTACAGAGAGCTGATAGTTACATAAACATATGGACAAACATGTAGAAAAAGGTAATGAGGGCCCTGCTCGTGAGAGCTTACAATCTAGAGGGAATGAATAATAAAATATACATGAACCAGTTGAACCAATAACAGTGAAATGGTAAATAGGATACATCTGGATGGTTGATGCTTTTTACAAACAGTTGAACATAAGGTGTAATGCAGGGGTGCCCAACTCCAGTCCTCAAGGGCCGCCAACAGGCCAGGTTTTCAGGATATCCCTACTTCAGCACAGCTGGTTCAATTAGTGGCTCAGTCAGAATTTTTCCTACCTGTTTATTTCTCACGGGTTGGTAACCAACCTCCCTCATTCAACCCAGGCATTGCGTGGAACTGCAGCTTCAAACATGTCACTGCAATTGGTTGATTTCTGTTCTAATGGAGATCTCATGTGGAAATAGTACATATTTGCCACTTATATGGTTTTGTGCCAAAATATTGATGCCAATTATTTTCTATTTCTAAAACACATTAACTCTGTAGTGAATGTAAAATATATGTCCCAATTTGCTCTTCCCAGCAGAATGCTTTCATAATGTATTTCTCTACTCGCTACTAACTTTCCACATTTACAACCAGTGATCAAAGTGCCATTAAGAAGATGGGGCATGCATTGCTGATCAGCACAGTCTTATAAAGTCATGTTGTAAGCGAATTAAACACACCTTTAAAAGGTTAGAATTGCTAAAATAGTGACTGCAGGAATATACTACAGTGAGAGACTACGGAATGGATGTTATTTATTAAAGTCTTCCGACTACAAAACTAGTAAAAGAATTGCATCAGATTTATCAAAGAAAACACTTCAATGTCTTTCAATCCTTTTCTTTGATAAATCTGGTGCTGCTTTTTGAACTCTTTTTGCAGCCTAGAGACTGCCAGGAAGACCCTAATGAATCCATTTTGAAAAGGCCGTGAAACTTTAGATTGTGGGTTAGTACTCGGTGGTACCATTACAATTTAAGGCAGTAGTTAGGCGGCACTAAGTTTACCAGCTTCAGATTGCATGTTGTTTGAGATTTTGTCTGTTCTAGTATTAAATCATCGGGTTTCATAGTGGTTGTTATGTTGCAACATTGTGCGCACTTGCCGGATGGAAGGATGAAATGTTGAGCAGGGCCCCTGGACTAACCCTTTCATTACCAAGGAGGGGAAGGATTACAGAGAGCAGAACCCGGAGGTGAAACCTCTGATGTTGCAGATGAGCAATGCAGAGAAAAGATGGGAAATAGAGATATCAGAGTTTGGAAATGAATTAGGTTCTGTAAGGAACATAGTGAAGAGCAAATGTGGACAGAGTTATGAATGAAAAGACTCATTTATATCAATGTTGGCAGAAGAGCATCTGTGTGAGTGAGTGAGAGTGAGAGAGAGAGATATACATTGTAATGTAACATTGTTACGTTAGAAAATGTCTTTGAAAATTTTGGCCATTTTGGTCTTATGAAATTTCCTGTTGAGAAGATTCCAATATTAGGAAAAGAAGGACAAAACAGAGAGAAATAGTGGATCTGTGTGAATGTGCATATCATTGCATATATCAATGTGTCTGAAGCAGGGCGTCTCCGGAGCTGAACCCCCTTAATCTTAGCTCTGGGGACTCTCTGCTTCCGGACATACAGGCCTTGGTTGGCAGTGCTGTTAGCCTCTCCGCTCGGCTACCAGGGATCATGCAATAGTCGAGTTTCAAAGCTCCCGCACCCTGCGGGCCAATAGAAAGCTGTGACGTCATTAGGTTCGGCTTCCTATTGGCCCACGTGATGCAGGAGCTTTAAACTTTGCCAAGATACCGGCACCACTTTGGAAGTCTGTATCTCTGAAGAAAGGAATCCCCAGAGCTGGTATTAATGGGGTTCAGCTCCGGAGATCCCCGGCTTCAATCATGTGTAAAAAAAAATTGTATATAAAAAAAAGGGCACTTGCATTGTCTTTTAAAGAGAATTAGGTGCTGACATCAAGAGGCCATTGGTATATATGACAGAGAGCATCATTATCCCCTTTAAAGTTAGGAGAAACGATGTATTGCTCTTCAATGCATTGCTGGTTTCATTGCAGCGAAGGGGTTAAAATGCGTGGTCACAAAATCTGTGGCCAGTGTGATTCCCCTTCATTCCTAGTAAGGAATCCAGCCTTGACCTTGAAATGAGAAACTGCCAAGGGGAACAGACTTTGATTTATACAGGAGACTGTGACCAAGGGGTGAAAAAACAAAACACAAAAAATTGGATTTAACAAAAATAAAGACAGGAGGATGGAGAGACTGGGAATGTACTATAGAGATTATTACCTAGATTTTACTCATCACTTTGCATTATTTCCTCTTAAAGTACTTCAAACAAGACTCTAAATGTTGCTAGTTATTATTCATTTATAAAGGCTGAGTATAATTTGCCAGGATAAGTGGTTAACTGTCTAAACCTTTTAGAAAAAGTATACACATATGGGACCATGCTACATTGGTATAAAACATTCAAGGTCACCATGTTGTTTAAATGACAGTGGTAATCTTTTCATCTGGGTGATGCCAGGAGAGATGAATGCAGCCAGTAACAACTAGACAGACAATTGGCATGTGAAGAGAGAAAGAGGCTTTTCAGACAGCAGGAATCTGACATGGGGTGAGCGGGGAAGAATAGAAGAGAGAGTGAGAGGCAGACCCAAAGTGTGGGAAACTGGGGGGAGGGTGAGAGGAGGACTTGTAAAACAAACATCACTAGGAAGAGAGAATTGAAGTCAGTGAGGGGGTGGGAAGCAGGAAGGGCAACCAGAGGGAAAGAGAGTCTACTGCAGATATTAAGGGTGGGAAGAGGCATTTAAAGGAATACAGAAATGAGGAGCAAATGTGCAGACCAGAGTACCAAAGGATCGTGCTAATAGTGTTATGTATGCGTGCAAATGACTGCAGTGAAAAGTACTTTGTTGATTTAATAACACATGGAAAGTATGGGTCAAACATGGGTACAGATACTGTAATATATATATATATATGTATATATATACACTTAACAACAAGTACTTAAATCAAAAAAAAAATTTACTTTTTATTTATTAAGCTTTTTGGAAGGAGTTATGAAAAGCAAAAGACGGGTAGGATGGGAGTGAGAATAATGGAAAGAAATAATTTCATTACAACTTAAACAATATACATGCAAATAAGATTACACAAATTAAAAACATATGGTAAAGTGCTTAGAGAAAATATATTATCTGTAAATATAACAGACATTGGTCCATCAGCATAATCCACTTAAACCGAAACATTACCGATAATATACTGTGTAAATGAAAATTCCGACTTAGAATCTTTAGGAGACTTGTCCTCTACAGGGCCCCAGGTCTAAAGAATTATCTTCCATGGGTAAGAGAGGAGTCCTCTGAGAACAAAGGATCCCAAACCCTCTGGAATTTATTGATAGTCATTAAGAAATGCAGTCATTTTTTTCAAATACCATAGTCTGGTTGATTCTATTCGTAATTGCATTCATTAGCGGGGTTGGTTGTTTTCAATTAAAGGCAATGCAGCATCTAGTTGCTGAAAGAATGTGGGTCATAGTTTGTCCTCTACCTTGTTAATATTAGAAGGACTTTGCTAAGGCAGGGTTGGGGCGAATTGTTGTTTGAAGTAGATGGCTAGTAAGTTTAAACACTTGTATCCATAGAGCCATCCATAGAGCTTTCAATAAAGGACACTCACACCATATATGAACATTGGTGCCCGGTGTTCCACAATTATGAAAACACAGTGATGAAGTCAGAGGGTATATCTTGTGGAGATTGTCGGGGGTAAGATACCCCCTATAAAGCAATTTGTAACTGTTCTCTTTTATAGTGGTGTTGATAGAGATGGAATCTCTTCCCAATCCTCTGGATTAAGAGATGTTCCAAGGTTCTTTCCCCATTGAAACAACAAATGCTATAGCTGGCTTGTGAGTGAATAATTATTAAAAATGGAACAATACACCTCCACCAAACACTCTCTACGCGTTTCGTGTCAAAAGAGACTTCATCAGGAGTAACCCATCCCCCCTTTTTTTCCCCTTTTTTTTTTCTTCCCCTCCCCCCTTTTTTCCCCCCCTCCCCTTTTTTTCCCCCTCCCCTTTTTTCCCCCCTCCCCCCTCTTGTACTCTGATTTCTCTGACTCTTTTAGTCATTATCTCTTTATATGTACTATCCAGTGGAGATTTATTGACCCCAATTATGTGGAGTTTTGATATTTCTCTACTAACATCTGTTTATTACATTAGTACAATACTAAACCAATGATGCTATAATATATTATTATGCTATATTAGATCTTGCTTTAGTACTTATATGCATTTTAATGTATTTGTTAAATTGTATGTTATTATTTGTATCTGCCTATTTGGTCACTTTCTCTAGTACTATTTGTCTATCTGGCCCGTATGTGTTTTGGAACATATGGGGGTTAATTTGATCATGGTATTGACCATGTGTGTCTGATTAGCAATTAGTAGTCTTCTATGTTCTGATTGGTTCATCTAACTATAAATACTATGTTCCTCATCTGTACTGTTATCTCCTGATGAAGTCTCTTTTGAGACGAAACGCGTAGAGAGTGTTTGGTGGAGGTGTATTGTTCCATTTTTAATAATTATTCACTCACAAGCCAGCTATAGCATTTGTTGTTTCTTTGGAAACATTTATCTCAGCTGTCCACTGAATACACGTATGTGAACTTGTTCCGGCTGTATCCACTGACGTCACTGAGTTCTCGCGATACCTGGAGCTGAGAACTCACTGTGTGACGCCGGATTGAGAGGAAGGTGGCGTCCCTCGTGTTCTCCGGGCTGCGGAGGCGTCCATAGAGGCTGCTGCAGTGAATCTACACCGGACACTGAAGTCATCTGGTACCGGGTTCCTGTGTCGGGCTGGCTGAGTTATACTCAAAATTGCTTTTTATTAAGCTATGTTTGTGAGTGTGCATTTTAAATCCTTTACTCCATAAATATTGTTATACCTTTTTACGTTATGAGTGCGCCTGTTTTTTCTGTGTTTATATATATATATGTATATGTATAATGTATATATACATTTAAATGGTTATGGGCTCACTCCATAGCATCTTCCACTCAGGGGAACTCGCCTGCTTGCAGTTTGGCTGTGACATCTCTAATACAGAGTGCTTTTCCTGGTAATGTACAGGCTAATAAAAGCTTCAGTCAGACTTAGAACTTAGAACAGACTTAGAACTTTGCAACTTATATTGACAGATTTACTATAAATCATTCTTCCTGTTATTGCACAGGTTATTAAGAATTTATATTAGCGTTAGGGACCCCTGATATGTGGTCTGCCTTGGCGTTGGCTCAGGGGCTTACAACAATTTTGGCCAAAAATGTCAAACTAAAAGACCATTTTACTTATTAGATATTTATACATATATATTCAGGCACTGTACCGTGTATGAGTCTCACTGGATGTGCTAAAAACTGAGCTTTGTCTGTGTTTTATGTTCTGTCTCTGGTTTTAAGTATATATATATATATATATATATATATATATATATATATATATATATATATATATATATATATATATCTTTAATAACAAATCATGAGGCTCTTTCAGGCAGCGAGCATAACGGGAGCTGTAGTGTTTGGGTGTCAAAAGCCATAGGGGAAAGGTCAGGCAACAAGAGCCCTATTTAAACAACACAAAACACACACATACACACCCGCCCGAAGCTGATGAAGCAGGAAGAGAGCTGCAGATGCGGGTACGGCTGCCATTTTGTTTCTACATTTTTTTAACGTGATCCCGGTTATAACGCGTTCTCATTATGTGGACCCTGAGTACCGTGTTATAACAGGGTTCAGCTGTAAACACACACACACACACACACACACACACACACACACACACACACACACATATATATATATATATATATATATATATATATATATATGAACAAAAAACAAACAAAAGCGCAAGCTCCATAGCACGTAACTGAGTAAAAAATAAGGTACATTTATTTTAAAAATCAGCACCCATAAGAATGTGCACTTACAGGATTTTAAACAGAACCATTCATGGGAGACAAATCTCTATTGTGGTCATCTGCGGTGATAGGGTGAGTCACAGGTTTGCAGAGTGGATGTAAACATCCCAGGTTCACCATGAACTCCTATCCCAAATTGGCAGCAAGATAAAAAGGTATCCAATGCCTGCACATCCTTTGCTCCCTCATACAATGGTTGCTAGCACTTGAAATTACCGCCAGCCGGAGCGCAGGGAAGCCAGGGACTCCAAATACACCAACACGAACGCGATGACGTCACAGCTCAACGCGTTTCGTCACACTGCGGCGACTTTGTCAGGAGTATGTAATTGGTCAAGGACAGCCAATTAAATAGGCTGGATCAAGTAAACCTATTTTCACATTGGTACTAAGTTTCACCACAAATCGTATAACTCTAAAATTACTATAAATATCAACATTACAATGAACAACAACAAAAAAACATCAATAATTATGTTGTTCACATCATACAATGATACAATCTCATTATGTGGACCCCGAGTACCGTGTTATAACAGGGTTCAGCTGTAAACAGATACACACACACACACACACACACACACACACACACACACACACACACACACACACATATATATCTCCACATGTAAACAACAAAAGTCAAAAATACTGAATGCTACATCCAAACTGACAAAATACATGGTTAAATACTTCAATCTTAGTATTCTTATGAGTAAGGGTCATTTAGTTAAACCTTTTGGCCAAAGTGTTATAAACCTGCAGTCACTTCACGGCATGACCAGTATGCAGGTCCTAACAATACCTGTGAAATTCTCATCTACCTCTGCAGTGGAGGGAGAATGGTCCCAGTGGACCTGTCCTGCACAGGTACATGGAAAAACCTGCTACTTAAAAAGTGTGGAGGGGTGAGCTTAAACCCTAGGAGAAGGGGCCACCAACCTCCAACCAACTGATACCAGTTGTAAATTAAAATTAATGAACACACAATCCCAGCAAGCTCTAACCCCAGAACCCACCACATCATATGTACATTTGTGTCAAAAAGAGTGTTACTGAGCTTGGCCAAATGTATACAACAAAAAACAAAAATACCCAATGCTACATCCAAATGTGACAAAAAACATAATTAAATACTTCAATGTTAGTATTCTCCTGAGTAATGACCCTTGGAGTTTAACACCTGTAATAGTAGGATCTAATCTTTTACTAGCCGCTAGAGGTTCCATGGCAAGTGCAAAGAAGAGTGGCGACTGGGGGCAGCTCTGTTTGGTACCGCTCTTTATAGCTACCGCTATTTGACTGTGCAACATCTTAAGTGCCACATGTTAAGTGTCTTTTGAGTTATAATAGAGTTATCATCTCTGGAAGTTTAATATTTTCTATGGATTTACAAATATATGTATGTCTGTCTACGCTGATTTCTCCTATTAATTTCACCACCGTGCAACATAAATTTATCAAATTAACATTTATTTTATTTATTTATAAAAATGTTTTACCAGGAAGTACTACATTGAGAGTTACCTCTCGTTTTGAAGTACGTCCTGGGCACAGGGTTATGAAGACAAAGACATGGTTAGAAATACATAGTTGAATTAAGTGTACAGGGTTATACATTATATACAAGACATTGCATGCACAGTTAAATATAATATATATTATAGGCGTATGTAACAGTTACAGACCAGATTAAAATGTTAGACAGCTTTAGTTTTTAAAGAACATTCCTTTTGTATGTCTGTGTCTCATTGGGAGAAAAGCGCTATATGAAATAAAGTTATGTAGAAAGATGGTGGAGCACTGCAAAAAAATAGGGCTGGAGGCAGATCCGTGAAAAATAAAAATGCTTTAATCCAAATGCATGGTAGCAACAGCTACATTAAAAGGGTCCTCTAACGCGTTTCGCGCTTTAGCAGCGCTTTATCAAAGAGTACCTCATGTCTCCCCTGATCCCCCTTATATGCTGTTCACCACGGAGGTGATTTCGCGCCAAAAATCAGTCAAAACTCATAAAGATATGTTTTATCCACATAGTGATTGCACTGTGAGTCTCTTTATATAGGGGCTTCCATGTGGTTTCACTTGTAAAGTGGTTATTATTGCTCTGTCCTTGTTAGGCTTCATATGGTGAGCCATATACCCTGTCACACATCCACACATTTAATATACAATTAATATACCCCGGTCTCCTAAGCATTATGGCCAACATTGCACAATCCTGGATTTAGAAGCACCATCAAGAGATTCATTTCTCACCCTTTGCTGAAATAAAGTTATAATTATATTATTACTAATTAGTCACAACCCTTCCCTTTCTTATTGTCATGTAATGTTGTTAGAGTATTTAAGTGAAGCTGTATTGGCTGTGTAACATCTTAAGTATCGCATGTGAAGCGTCTTTAGAGTTATTAGAGTTCAATTGGAGGTGAACAAGAAAAGAAGATCTGGATTCATCACTTTACCATCAATTTAACAACCTTGAGAACTTACCTTCTTTTATGCTCTGACAATTTATTCTCAACTTTAAGAGTATAACGTCATGAGCTACTGTGTAACCTTCCATGCTACACTTCTCTCTCAGGCCTGATTTATACATCTGCTCTTTCAAATCATACTCCACATATCCTTCAATACCTAGAAACTCCTCTTATTTTTCTCTTCCTACCACCTACACAGCATCCCAATATGTCCTCCCTATTGCTGTTTCTGTTCTGTTTCCTCACTCCTCTGTAAACTTGTCTATTCTCCCCATCTTCTCCACTCCTCCTTCTATCTGCACTTCTTCATCTCTCTTCCCCTCCACCTTTGTATGTGACCAGGGACTGCATCACTACCTCTATTCCAGCTACTTCTTCACCCCTCAATAAAAAGCGCCACCACAAATCCTCTTCTCACCTCCTTTCTCTCTCTACTCATCTTCTTACTAATCCTGGACATGTCCATATACACACCTGCCCACACCTCCCTGCCTCCTCCTCCTACCTGCTAAGGGTGTTAACCCATCTAATTTAAAGCTGCAGTTCAGTCTTTTTTTTCTAAATGTATTTTTTTACTTCAATAGTTTCATGTGTGCAATCTCTAATTACCTAAAGAACTGTTTATCTGCAGGTCAATTCGTTCTCCATGTATTGATCTGCAAAATTTGGTGACATAATTAGTGAAGGGATCTGTTTTTCTTCTGCTTCTGTCTCTCAGTGGAAGCTCATGAATATTCATGATCACTCCTGCACTGACATGTGCTAGAGGGAGGGCAGGGCTGACAAAGGGGTGTGCCAGAGCTTGTGACAGGACATGAAGGGGCAGTGCCTTAGCAAATGGTTGTTAAAATAGAATACAAGAAGATTGGTCTTTCAAAGTTGTTTTTTTTTAAACAGAAAATGCTAAAAGTATTTTTTCTTACTACAGAACTGATTTATTAAAAAAAACACACATGCAGGATATTGACTGAACTGCAGCTTTAATACCTATTCCTTGTCTCCCTTCCTTCTCTCGTCCCTTCTCCTGTGCCCTCTTGAATATCAGCTCTCTGACTAATAAGGCTTTGGTTGTACATGACCTCTTCTGCTCTCACTCTCTTCACCTCTTTGCTCTAACTGAAACCTGGCTCTAACAACATGACTCTATTGTGGTCTCTCTTTCTCTCACTCTCTTCTCCTTCATATTTTAAACTCTCTTGCTATCCGCAACAAAGCTCTATCCTGGTTCTCATCATACCTCTCCCATCAGAGATTTTCTGTCTCTGTAACATGCCTTTGTCTTCTGTTGTTCTGTCTGTTGATGTACCTCAAGGCTCTGTTCTGGAAACTCTAATTTTCTCTCTCTACACACTATCGCTTGGTGACCTCATCAACTCTTTTGGCCTTAGGTATCATCTCTTTGCAGATGATACGCAGATATGTCTATTCACCCCGACCCTCACTCCTGCTATCCAGTCCCAAGTCTCTGATTGCCTCCTGGCTACATCCTCTTGGATGGTGTTCCACTGTCTTAAACAAATATGACTAAAACTGAGCTCCTCATACTGCCTCCCAAATCTGGTCTAATATTCCCTTTTTGCATCACAGTAAATAGTACTACAATCTATCCTGTCGCCAAAGCACGATGACTAGGAGTGACATTTGACTCCTCCTTTTCCTTCTCCATTCACATTCACAGCATGGCTAACACTTCCTCTGTAGTATTTTCAAGATCCGCCCTTTCCTTTGTCAATCTATTGCTAAAACTCTAATGCAGAGGTGCTCAACTCCAGCCCTCAAGCCCCACCCCCCCAAACAGGTCAGTTTTCAGGATATCCCAGCTTCAGCAAAGGTGCTCAGTCTTCGACCTGTGCTGAAGCTGGGATATCCTGAAAACCTGACCTGTTGGGGGGGCTTGAGGACTGGAGTTGTGCACCTCTGCTCTAATGCATGCCCTTATCCTCTCCCATCTGGATTATTGTAACATATTGCTAACAGGCCTCCCTGTCTCACAACTTATTTGCAATCTATCTAATATTCTGCTGCTATAATTATTTCACTTTCTCACAAATCAGTCTCCGCTCATCTCCTCCTTTAACCCCTCTCCTGGTTTCCCATCACATTTCGGATCACTTCCAAAGTTCTCCTCCTTACCTTTAAGGTTCTCCACTCTTCTGCTCCTTCCTACATTTCAGCGTTGATCTCTTGTTATGACCCTGCTCGTCTCCTGCGCTCTACCCATAACGGTCTCCTCTCCATTACTTTCACTGCTACTGCTTTTTCTCGCATTAAACCTTTAATGAATAAATATTCAAAGGCGCTGGGTAAACAAAATGGAGCAGCATATGCAGTGGGAGATTTTCCCATTATGCCCGGGCCTAGAGCGGCAACATTTTGCCGCGGCAAAACTGTCCGCCTCCATATACATTTGCCACGCTCTCTGGCTTATCGGGCCTGATAGGAAGTCACTTACATATGCCGGGCGCTCCCTTGCTGTCGCCCTCCTTTTCCTTCTGATTTGCAGCATTAAATTACACCGTGGACTTCACTAACATGGCGTCAGGCGGCGTCTCTTTGGCATGGCAACGTGACATTGTGGTGTCAAATGAGGTCATGACGTTGCGTTACCATGGCAATGAGACACAGTGTGATGTCACTTTGTTGACGTCCACGGCGTCATTTGACACTGCGAATCGGACGCAGGAAGATGGCGGCCGGCATATGTAAATTCTTAGGGGCGGCAGATTTCAAAATCCACCACTGAGCATATATATAACAACCAATACCATTGAAAGCAATGGAATTATTTCCCTAATAAATTTGTTAAAGTTATTTTGCACCAATATTGCCCTAGTTTATTTTATTTTATAGACATAGATAAACAATCCTCTAAATGTCACATGATTATTTACTCTTCACAAGTGGTATAAACAGTTTACTGCCTAGACTGTATTTAAAACCTACATCGTAAAAATAATAGTGATATTGTTGTAGCCAACACTGTAAGTCCTGATAGGAGCAGGCAGTGTTGGGGATAAAGTCCTGCACAGGGCCTTGCCTGCAGTTGCAGCCTGGATGGGTACAATGTTGCATAGCCAGGGGCAGGCCTAAACCGGCAGTTGGAGTGTCATACCTGGGGAGGGTACGGACTGGGTCACATGCAGAAGGTGTGTAGGGCCACCAACAGGGGGGGGGGGTCTGCCGGGGCTGGTGTCCCGGGCCCGCTGGCTGGGGGGGGGTCAAATTTCCCCCGACTTCTGGCCAGATCCTGCTGCCGGTTGTGGCCGGGCCCTGGCTCTCAGCTGGCTCAGGTAGGGTTGCCAGTGTGGCTGTGGGGCACCCAGTGGCAGGTCTCTCTGACGTCAGCGCCGGAAGTCAGCTGGGCTAAGCTTCCAGTGCACATCAGCATACGGCCCAGACACCTCGTGGGACAGACAGTGAGAACTGGAGCCGGCGGCAAGTGCTGTGATCTGCTGCCCCCCCCCACGCCATCCCGCAGCCACCGGCCTTCCCTGCAGCAACGTGCCCCCGTAGCAACTGCCCCCCATCGCAGCCACCTCCTCCCTGCAGCAACGGCCCCCCGTAGTAGCCACAGCCCCCCCAGCAGCAACGCCCCCCCCTACCCATAGCAGCCACCGGTCCCCTGTAGCAACGGCCACATCCGTAGCAATGGCCCACCCTCCAGCAGACACCTGCCCCTCCCACAGCCACAGGCCCTACCCCCATCCCGCAGCCACCGTCCCACCCCCATCCCACAGCCACTGCCCCCCCGCAGACACCAGGCCTGACCTGAGACCATCCACAAGGTAAGTCTGATTTTTATTTGTAGTCGGGGGCTTGGGGAATGTTTATATGTATTGTGGGGCTTGGGGGGATTTTTATATGTATTTGAAGCTTGGGGGAAATGTTATATGTATTGGGGGGCTTGGGGGAATTTGTATATGTATTGGGGGCTTGGGGTATTTGGATATGTATTGATGGGGATGGGGTATTTTTATATGTATGGGGTGTGTGGATATATTTTTAAATGTATTGTGTGGTGGGGGTATATTTTTATATGTATTGGGGGTATTTTTATATGTTTTGGGGGGCTTGGGGGTATTTTTTATATGTATTGAGGGACTTGGGTGTATTTTTATATATATTAGGGATTGGGGATATTTGTATATGTATTGGGGGGCTTTGGGGTATTTGTATATGTATTGGGGGGTTTGGGGGTATTTGTATATGTATTGGGGGCTTGGGGTATTTTTATATGTATTGAGGAGCTTGGGGGTGTTTATATGTATTGACGAGGGTTGTTTTGTTATTGTTCTCTTTTTTAGATGTATTGGGGTCTTTTGTAGATGTATTGGGGTATTGGGGTCTTTTTTAAATGCATTGGGGTCTTTTTTATATGTATTTGGGTGGGTTTTATATGTATTGTTTTTTTTTATATGTAATGTTTTATATATATATATATATATATAGCCCCCAGGCCCATATTTAACCCCCCGGCCCGTATTTAACTCCCCCAGGCCCATACTGAATCACCCCCCCCCCCAGGCCCGTACTGAATCCCCCCAGCCTTTTGTCACATTGGATGTAGCATTGGGTATCTTTCTCTTTTGTTGAAAATATTCAAATAAACAGATTGCATTGTAATGTTTTTTTTCGTATTAACAATAACAAGAAAATAGTTAAGTAAAATTGCGCGCTAAAAAAATATTTTTCCGTGGTAGGTGCGCTCTGGGTGGGGTGGGGGTTTTGGGGGCTGCTCCTTTCATTTGTCCTGGGCCCCATGATTTCTGTTGGCGGCCCTGA
Source organism: Ascaphus truei (assembly GCF_040206685.1). Taxonomy (NCBI): domain Eukaryota; kingdom Metazoa; phylum Chordata; class Amphibia; order Anura; family Ascaphidae; genus Ascaphus; species Ascaphus truei. The sequence continues at coordinate 104,458,872 of NC_134488.1, read as the reverse complement.
TGGTGTGATGCCTGTCAGTACCAGGACCTGCCCTGTTATGGGGCAGGGTTACAAGCCCCTCCATCCGAGTATAAAAGCTGGCACTCCACCAAATTATGTGTGGTTGTTGGTGTGCGTGTTCCCTCCCTCAGTGGCGTGGGAGTGATTCCTTTTGCCCCATCAGCAGGTGAAGGAGTTGAGGAGAGACTCCTGGGGCCTCAAGCTCATGGGGTTCTGCTCCAGGGAAGAAGGAGAAGGAATAAGACCAGTTATACCATCACAAGTCTCTGAGTCTGTCCGTGAGAAAGTATGCGCCTGTGGGACCAATCCTGTATCTGCCACGATCCCCATGGGATGGAGGCGCTGCACCCTAAGTAGGAAAAGCCTGTCCCGTTGCTGCTCCCATACACCACCAGTGGAGCCCTCAGACCTCCTGTAAGACTGCAGGTGACCTAACAGCACCAGAGTACACCCATGTAGCTGCAGTATCTCCCGTGAGGGGGGTGAAAACAGGGGCTACATTGTTATCATCCACAACTCGTTCAAGGCACAGATAGGGAAATAATAGATGGGTTCTGGCTGCAAGGAACCTCTTTTCAAATTTGTTGCCAGGCTCTGAGTTGGCTCAAAAAAATGATTTATGTGCACTTAATAAAGAAAAATAAATGAATGTATTAAGGCAAATTGGGTCACAGGGTAATGGTATGTAATGTTGCACATATGTGTGTTACGTGTATATACTTGATTATGTCTGGGGAGAGGTTTAAATCTTCTTTTCGGATATTAATATGCGGCATTCTAAGCCTACAAGATTATTCTATGGTCTAAAGTAAGGGAAGGCTGGGCAGTGTCCACGCCACCATGCCAAGTTTCTAGGAAGGTTATATGTCAAAGATGGTTATTTACCCATCTCCCAAATGCAAAACTGAGGCCACAGAATTGCAGCATATTTATCAAAGGAAAAATAACATTTTCTTTGATAAATATGATGCTGTTTTTTGCACTGATTTTGCCCCTGTTTTGCAGGCTTGAGGCTTTAGTAACTAGTGAAGGTGGACACTTTGGGGCGTATTGTAGTAGCTCCGAAGTTGTCAGTGCCAGACCGCATGTTCAGACGTAGTGGAATTAAATGTGAGAAAATCCCCTCTGCTCTATAGCAAACCGCTTCTTCTAAATCACTTCTAAAAAAGTGACAAACCGCATAAACACAGTCAAACACCCGACATGTACTTGCTTTGCAAGCGGAATGACCAGAGGTGGTGCTAACTCCATCCCCCAGTCTGACTTATGGGTTTTGCTCTCAGCCAAACCCATACTTGAGGCTCTGGATGTAACTTACAATACCAATCTCGCCACCCGTGAGTTGTTAGAAGCAGTTTGCAAACAGAGCAACAAGAAAAGCAGTTTTAGTTTAAAAACAAATGCGAGTTGGAGGCTTTTTTGACAATCCATTCGAATTGGCAGAACCAGAGTAAAATCGCTTCTAAAAACCTTTTAGACATGGATTGGACATGCGAGAAGGGCTTACAGAATAGCAAAGCAGTGCACTTTAGAAGCGGTTTGTCACATTTCGGAGCTACAAAAATAAATTCTTGTTTTGGTGTTTCTGAAACTCGATTGGTTTTGGTTTTGCATGTGTGAAAGATGTTAGAAAATCTAAAAATAAGCAGAAAAATGCTTAAATAACACCATAAAGCATGATAAAATGCTTTAAATAAGTAGTTAAAAACATGTCACCCCACATCATCTGAAAATATAGTACTCATTTGTACAAGTATAATTTGAAAGATGGTGCAAACTCTGATAAAATATAGACTACCTTTATCTAGTAGATAAAAACACAGGAACCAACAGATAAACTAAGGAACCCAACTGAAACTTATTGACTGGAACATTAATAGAGACTAAAGACATGGTAGATTGTGGTATCTCTCCCCTCACCTACATATAAGCAATAGCTACAGTAGTAGAGAAGAGCATATTAGTAAGAGTTAGAGTTGGAAGATATTATATACCAAACTGGTTACCTATCCCTCTTTGTCCTTGTCTCTCTCTGCCCCTGTTTGGCTCTCTCTGCCCCTCTTCTCTGTGTGTGTCTCTCTCTTTGCCCCCTTACGTCTGCCCTGTCTCTCTGTGTCTATCAGCCCCTTATACCTCTGTGGTGCCCTTGCAGCGTTCCCTTCAGCTCAGTTAAATCCAAATCGCTAAAGTTCAGGGGGATTCAGATTCCGAGAATCCCATCCTTACTAAATAGAGCCCAAACTCTGATATTTGTTGCACCAGTTATGCAATCCTAATAAATACTGTATCTCCCATTATTATCTATCTTATACAAACCATAAGAACTAAAAAGTCTTTGGTAGAAGGGTTTTATTTTTCTTCTATTTCAGTGATACTTAAAACTAATAATAATACTTTCAACTCATACTTTCTGCTCTCTGGGCATTTTTTTCAATCTTGTTCTACGTTTGTATAATAAAACTAAATTAAAATTATAATAATAGTAAATTATGGTGGAAATCTAATCTAACCTGTAAATGAATTTAACATCACTTTATCCACCTGTCATTGTGGCACAGAACATAGATTATAAACTGTTTATTTGAAGCAGGCAATCCTTATGCCAATAAACTAAGGCCTGTATTTGTTAAATACCGTGGGCCACATTTACTAAGTGGAGCTACACAATAAGAGACCTTCCAGGAGCTACACAATAAGAGACCTTCCAGGAGCTACACAATAAGAGACCTTCCAGGAGCTACACAATAAGAGAACTTCCAGGAGCTACACAATAAGAGACCTTCCAGGAGCTACACAATAAGAGACCTTCCAGCATCACAAGACACCTTGCTACTCATTTAGTTGAATGGGTAAGAAGATTTATTTTGGTGCCAGAAGGTGTTTTATGGCATAGCATCACTTATTAAATATGGACCTTTATGGCCGACTGAAGTGAATGTGCTCTGTGTTTTCCAGTACCAAAATGTTTTATGGCAGAGCACTGCTTATTAAATACAGAGCTAAATCTCAAAGTTATGAGCCCTTTTATGTACTTAGCCAAATTTAAAAGTCACCCAGAACCAGTTTTTTTTCCCTTTCAAGTCGTAAAAATGTCAGGAGGGCTGATTGATGGAAACGGGTGGGCTTATGTGTTTCAATGTAAAAGGTCTGGGCATAAAAGTTGGCATGTTTGAATAGAAAGTTAGAATTCAACAGTGGTGTGTTTGGGATCAGACACGTGAATTGTCATCTTTTCTCCGCTAGTGACCTCTCTGGGAAGAACTTATGACGTGTGGTAACGTATAGGGAATTCTGCTATGTTTATCTTTTTATTTTAAGAAACTTGTCTGCATTTATTATAACTGTATGTTCTTGTAATAATCTTTTTCTCTAACCTAAGCACTGTATTTGTTTTATATATACATATTAAAACAAAACTTTAATTAATAATGTCTTGGGCTCTGAATGAACTGTTTGCACTCTTTGTAAAGAGTATTTACCATTCAGACACATTTTATTACAACAGATTTTTCTGTGTTAAGTGCATAGTTGTTTCTTTAATAAACATTGAAGAATATAATTAAAAGACCGTAAATCTAATTAACAACTGTCTGGTATGTTTCTGTGAGCTGATTAGACATACCCCTTCCTTAATTGTTGGTCAAGTGTATGTATTTAAGATCGTCTATTTTCGCTGTGTGCCATTTGGCTGTGTGTAACATCTTAAAGTTTCACGTAAAAAGTGTGGAGTTATCTAAAGTGTTTGTGCAATTAATTTTGGAGTTATATAAAGTGTCTGTGGAGTTAATTTTGTAGTTGAAATTGGAGGTGAACATTACACAGAAAATCTGGACTCTGGACTCTGCACAATAACAATGATAACAACAACAACAACAACAACAACAACTTTGCAACTGTGAGAACTTGACTTGCTAAATGCTGTAATTATTTGTACTCTTCCTATTTTCCAATATCTGGGAAGTCTTTCTTCCTGCATCTCACTATGCCCCCCCCCCCCTATTGCCTTTTCTGTTGACTGTTTCCTCACTCCTTTGTGAACGTTTCTGTTCTCTCCAACTTCCCCACTCCCCTCCAATCCACATTTCTTTATCTCTCCTCCCCTCCTCATATGCATGTGCCCATACACTGCACCACTATTTATAGACCTCTCTCCCAACAACTTATTTACCCCTCAATAAAAAGCACCCACACATATCCTCTATTGACACCCTTTATCTACTCCTTCCTGCTACTGGGGATCTCCCTAAGCCTGAACCCAGACATACACACCTGCTCTTACCCACGCCTCCATGCCATCTCTTCCCCTGTAACTGGTGTTAACCTTCTGATTTTAATTCTAACTAACCTTAAAACTCGCCCCACAAATCAAGCATCCCAATAGCCTGCACTCGTGTCTATTATCCCACACCCACTGCCACTCCTACCACCCATTGTGATCAAGCACTGCCATCTACAGCACTTATTCCCTCACCTGCTGTCTCTGTAAGTCTCCCATCATACCACTTAGATTGTAAGGACTTTGGGACAGGGATTTCCTTTCCTACTGTCTGACTTTGCTGCGCTTATTGTATTATTATAATTTCCTGTACTGTATTCTTTGTGAAGCGCTGAGTACACTTTTGGCGCTATATAAATAAAGACATACAATACAATACATTAGACTGCAAATTTCATATTAGATATTTCTTTTGTGGTGGCGGCAGATAGAAACGATTGCAATCGAGTAAGGTGTAAATATGAACTCATTTGAAGTACCTTGGTTATTTGAACTGTATATATTAACCCTGGTTGCATATATAAGTCTCATGCTCATTTCTGTGCTGTTCGTGACAGATGGTATATTGGGGTGGATTGAGGTGAAATATTGTTAATTTGAGTGGACTTTGCGGAAAGTGAAAAGTGGGTCAGGTTGAAAGCTGTGTATTAACCCCTGTCCCATATATAGGTCACATGCTCACGGGTGTGACGGGTATGGCATAGCATCACTTAGTAAATATGGACCCTTATGGCAGATTCAAGGGAATGTGCTCTAATGGGTCTTCCAGTACCTAAATATTTTACGGCAGAGCACTGCTTATTAAATACAGCGCTAAGTCTCCAGCTTTGTTTAGCACTTTCAGAACTGCTTAAAACTAAACAATTGCATCCAATTTTTATATTAAAGGTTTTAACAAAGGAGAGTGTTTTCTATTTCAAGAAAAAAGACTTAATGGGTGTATGGGTTATCCTGACTATGCCGTCCCTCATCTGCTTCCTCTGAAAAAAAAGATTAACGAAAATCCTACAATTTGGTGGAGGCTTAACATGCTAAATCCAAGGCCATGAGCCGTTTGACTGTCTCAGCTAGAGGCAAAGCTGCAGCTGCTGGGAGGGCAGGAAGAGGAGAGAAGGGGGGGAGGGGGGGAAGGGGGACGGTCCTTTCATATTCCAGTAACTATGGAAAGCACAAGTTTTAGAGGAGGTGTTTTTATTACATGAATTATAATTACAGCCCTGGAGCTTCATCAGGGCAATTTGAAACTTAACCCTTTCACTGCCAGAGGGGAGGCAATATCATTGCAGCTCCCCCCCCTGAGGCAAATGCTGGCTAGTGTTTTAGGTGAGGACACCTGCACGCACAATTTGAAAACAAAGCCTAAATCATTTGATTTATAACATACTTTCTGTTTCAGCGCACCCAAGCTGATCTTGTTTTCCTTTTCCGCCGAAATATTTATACTGTAGTCACGTTTATAGAAGCTAAAGTGTGTTGAACTCCTGCGTGCTGGTAGCGACTTCATCACATTCGCAGTACTCGGCAGCTAGGTTTTAAGAATATCACTTGGCGGGGAGGGGTTGTTTGATTTGTAAGGCATTAAAGGTTATTGTGCAGCAAATAGGTTAAATTGCAGGTGACATCTGCTCAACATAGGTGACTATAGAGGTTAAAGAGGTTATATAGTTAGGTCCGGAAATAATTGGACACTGATACAAGTTTTGTTATTTCAGCTGTGTACCAAAATAAATTCAAGTTACAGTTAAATAATGAATATGGCTTAAAGTGCAGTCTATCAGCTTTAATTTGAGGGTATTCACATCCAAATTGGAGAAAGGGTTTAGGAATTACATCTCTTTAATATGTAGCCCCCTCTTTTTCAAGGACCAAAAGTAATTGGACAGTTGACTCAAAAGCTGTTTCATGGACAGGTGTGGGCTATTCCTTCGTTATTTCATCATCAATTAAGCAGGTAAAAGGTCTGGAGTTGATTCCAGGTGTTTAATTCGCATTTGGAAGCTGTTGCTGTGAACCCACAACATGTGGTCAAAGGAGCTCTCAATGCAAGTGAAACAGGGCATCCTTAGGCTGCAAAAAAAAAAGAAAATCCACCAGAGAGATAGCAAGAACATTAGGAGTGGACAAATCAACAGTTTGGTACATTATGAGAAAAAAAGACCGCACTGGTGAGCTCTGCAACACAAAAAGGCCTGGACGTCCACGTAAGACAACAGTGGTGGATGATCGTAGGATCCTTTCCATGGTAAAGAAAAACCCCTTCACAACATCCAGCCAAGTGAAGAACACTCTCCAGGAGGTAGGCATATCATTATCGAAGTCTACCATAAAGAGAAGACTTCACGAGAGCAAATACAGAGGGTTCACCGCAAGGTGCAAACCATTCATAAGCCTCAAGAATAGAAAGGCCAGATTAGACTTTGCCAAACAATATCTAAAAAAGCCAGCCCAGTTCTGGAACAGCATTCTTTGGACAGATGAAACTAAGATCAACTTGTACCAGAATGATGGGAAGAAAAAAGTATGGAGAAGGCTTGGAACGGCTCATGATCCGAAGCATACCACATCATCTGTAAAACATGGTGGAGGCAGTGTGATGGCATGGGCATGCATGGCTTACAATGGCACTGGGTCAAAAGTGTTTATTGATGATGTGACAGTAGAAAGAAGCAGCCGGATGAATTCTGAAGTGCATAGGGATATATTGTCTGCTCAGATTCAGCCAAGTTGATTGGACGGTGCTTCACTTTACAGATGGACAATGACCCAAAACATACTGCGAAAGCAACCCAGGAGTTTTTTAAGGCAAAGAAGTGGAATATTCTGCAATGGCCGAGTCAATCACCTGATCTCAACCCTGATCGAGCATGCATTTCACTTGGTGAAGACAAAACTTAAGGCAGAAAGACCCACGAACAAACAACAACTGAAGACAGCTGCAGTAAAGGCCTGGCAAAGCATCACAAAGGAGCAAACCCAGCGTTTGGTGATGTCCATGCATTCCAGACTTCATGCAGTCATTGCCTGCAAAGGATTCTCGACAGAGTATTAAAAATGAACATTTTATTTATGATTGTGTTAAGTTGTCCAATTACATTTGAGCCCCTGAAATAAGGGGACTGTGTATGAAAATGGTTGCAATTCCTAAACGTTTCATACAATATTTTAGTTCAACACCTAGAATTAAAGCTGAAAGTCTGCACTTCTATTGCATCTCGGTTGTTTCATTTCAAATCCATTGTGGTGGTGTACAGAGCCAAAAATATGAAAATTGTGTCAGTGTCCAAGTAATTCTGGACCTAATTGTATGTTGTGACAGATGTTAGGTAACAATGTGTTCTAACACCCTCTCTCAGCTACTTCCCTTTCCTCTTACCTCCACCTGCGTAGCTCTTTGTTCATTAATTATAAGCTTGGTCCTTGAGAGCTACCAATGGTCCAAGTTTGAAAGATTTAACACAATTAGTGTTAATTAATTAATTTCATCAATTAGCCAAGCCACAATTTACACCTGATAAATTGCTTATGTATGTATTGCACTGAAAACCTGACTTATTGCTATCCGTCGACCAGGACTGGACTTGGGTACCCTTTTATGAGGCCATACAGCTCAAGAGTGACTTAAATAACTCCCTTCTTATTAATCCAACTTTTATAGCAAGTTTCCCACGTTGCTGGCTGCCCATTGTGGATAAATGTACATTGTGTAACATTTATAGATGGACCGTTATATTGAACAGTGTTATTAATAAGGGAATTTACAAAGGATCTCTAGTAGTGAGACAATGGGGGTTGTCATTTGATACAACCAGGAAGAAGCTGCATTCCACTAGATGGCTGTTACTTGTTGTACCGATTTGAGTGAGGAAGGATCCAGTAAAGAAAGAAGAGGAAGTAATGAGATGTCTGATGATTTCCTCATAGTCTGCTGGAGAAAGAGCTGACGTGAACCACATTAGGGCAAAAAGGATGGGCCCAATGTCAGCCAGGCATACAGACATAGAGGATATACTGTACATCTCCTCTATAATCTACAATTCATTCTAAGCTTTGAAATGTGAACTTTTCCCCCTTCCATTTTGCAGACTGGCTCTGTCTATGTTCCTGATTTTCACTAACCAAGGACACAAGGGGAGCTGCGCAGACAGAAACATTATGTACAGACTTAAAGCCCAGCAACAGGTTTACAAAGGGAGCATCGTTGGAAAGCACCACAAGGATACAGTGACGAACATGACAGCGTTTAAAGCAGCAATCTTGCTTTCCTGTTTACATTTTTTAAATTGTTTTTAGAGTTACATAGTTACATAGTACTGTAGATAAAGCTGAAAAAAGACATACATCCATCAAGTTAAACCAATGCTAAATGTAGACGACAGATACTTTATCCTATATCCGTACTTACAGTATATTGATCCAGAGGAAGGCAAACAAAAGCCCCAAGTGAAATATCATCCAATGATATCTCATAAGGGGAAAAATAAATTCCTTCCTGACTCCTAAGAATTGGCAATCACATTTCTCCCTGGTTCAACATCCTTCCCATGTTTACTTATTTGGTATATCCCTGTACACATTCCTTTATAAAAAAGATGTCCAACCTTGTTTTTGAACAGTTCTATTGTATCTTCCATCACAGTCTCCATGGGTAATGAATTCCACATTTTAACTGCCCTTACGGTAAATAACCCTTTCCTTTGTTGCTGGTGAAATCTCCTTTCCTCCAACCTTAAGGGATGCCCCCTGAGTCCTTTGTACAGCCCGTGGGATGAATAGTTATTTTGAAAGCTCCTTGTACTGTCCCCGAATATATTTGTATATAGTTATCCTATCCCCTCTTAGACGCCTCTTTTCTAATGTAAATTAATCTAATTTTGCTAGCCTTTCCTCATAAATTAGATTATCCATCCCCTTTATTAATTTGGTGGCTCTTATCTGCACTTTCTCTAGTTACATACTGTCTTTTCTAAGGAGTGGTGCCCAAAATTGTACTCCATATTCAAGGTGTGGACTTAATAATGCTTTATAAAGAGGCATAATTATGTTCACTTCCCTTCCATCGATCTTGTTTGTATTTGCAGCTACTGCACGACTTTGGGCACTATTGCTATGCCTGCTGTCTACAAGCACTCCTAAATCCTTCTCCATCAAGGATTCCCCTAATTTATCCCCATTTACAGTATTTTGTAAGTCGTCTGTATATTCTTGTTTCCCAAATGCATAACCTTATATTTATATGTCATTTACCTGCCCAAGTTTCCAGTCTATCCAAGTCATTCTGGAATGAAATTACATCCTGCTCTGATTCTACAACCTTACACAATTTAGTGTCATCAGCAACAATGGAGATTTAGCTTCCTGTGCCAACCTCAAGGTCATTAATAAACAAGTTAAAAAGCAGCTGTGCCAGTACCAATCCCTGAGGCATTCCACTCACAACTTTAGCCCAACCCTAAAAAGTTCAATTTATGACATCTCTCTGCTGTCTGTCCTTCAACCAGTTTTCAATCCAGGTGCAAATATTTTTACAGAGTCCAATTTGCTTTATTTTGCACACTAACCTCTTGTGTGCAACCGTATCAAAAGCGTAATAGTAATTTAATAGTATTGATGCAAGCGGTCCCCGGAGCTGAAGGGTCCCCCGGCTTCCCAAGATACTTACCTCCATAGGGAGTACTAATCGCAACTCTGGCTGGGCTATGTGTGGCTATTGAAATGGAGGCTTAAATGCCCCATGTCGTGTTTGCTAAGAGATCACTGTGATGTCATCTCTTATGGCTTCCTATTGGCCCATGTGACCGGGACATTTAAACCTACAGAGCTGCTACTACCCCCCCAGCCCCATCTCCATGTTGACAGTTCCCTTTCTAGTCTGTTGTTACAATGATAGGTTAGTTGTTATGGCACTAGTATGACAACAGGCTACTTCAAGAGTTCCGTAGCCATTGTGATAGGCCAACACATTTCATATTGTCATGCATTTCCAGAGATCAACAGAAAGTCCTGCATTCATGTTGTAAAGCATTGTAGCATGTTGTATTTTTATTTATTTAGCACCAACCATGTTCACAGCACTTTGCAGATACCTTATACAAGACATATTACAGAGAAGAATAATATAAATAGCCCATAATACATCAAAATAAATATTGGCACATGAGTCCCTGTCCCCCAAGAGCTTACACTCTTAATACATACAGAGCCAGAAGGAGTAGGTAAAAGGGCAGATTTTAAAAGGCATGGTAAAGAGAATACGTGTGCATGCAATAAGCACATGCTGTCACGCTACAATACTATAAATGCGATATTGTAAAGGTGATTTTTCAGGTGGGTCTGGAGGGTTGGGCGAGGGAGTGATTGGAGGATAGTGAGCGAAAGAGTTCTAGAGGTGGGGAGCAATATTAGAGACTTTTCAGGCGGGACAGAGCAGTGGAAACGAATGGGACAGAGAGAAGACAACCTTGAGAAGAGCGTAGGAGGCAGGCGGGTATATAGTCAGGGCAACTTTAAACATTAGGCCAACTAGGCACCTTGCCTAGGGCCTACGAACCTTTTAGGGCCTACAATATTTCACTTGAAAAAACACCTAAACAAAAAAAAAATCACAAAATAAGAGAAACCAGCAAATTTTAATTTAAAATGCCTTTGAAGTATCGATACCTTTAAATATCGAAACAAAAGTATCGATGCCAAATATCGCTAGTATCGAAAGAAACAAGCAAACGATGAAATTAGCATAAAAATGCTATCAGACACACAGGCCTCTAGAAATAAAAGTGCCTAGGGCCTACGAAGGTCTTAAAACGGCCCTGAATATGCTTCATAGCGATAAACGCAGAAATACTGTATAAGGAGGGGTATGAGATCTACAGGTCACAACAGTGTCATCTGAAATGCATAAAGGTTAGAATCATCTACTGGAGTCTCTTATTACCTTTGCTGTCCATAGGTATTCACATTCAACAACAAAAAGTTACTAACTGTACTGTATCTCTACACCATAGCATGCCATTCACTGTCTCACACAGGGATAAAAGGATGATCTCAGTTTACAGGTCACAATAGTTCATAAGCCTCACTGCCTCTCACGCACTAAGTTCAACAATACAAATGAGACCGTGATGTAACAAATGAGTCATATTCGAATGGCTTAGTGCATCGCTTTGTAATATGGAAGAGAAGCTTTACACTGAGACTTCAAACATAGGCATAAACTTATTGAAGGACAGAAATTACTTGGAAGAAGAGAGCCAGATGAAAAAATGAACTTCTAGGGTATTTATAGTGTAATATTTTCTAATAGTGTTAAAAATAGTGAGTTATTCTTTAATATAATGCACAAAAAATATTTTGTTACAGCTTTCTTTCAACCAGGTATTTGCACAGAAGTAACAAGGGTTTCTCTTGATTCTTAGCTGTAATGTTGGCACATAACTTTCCTACAGCTGGCCTGAGCAGATCTGTTACTAATGTCCTTCCAGTACATCTGGGTAACCGTCATGCCATCTTATACAATTAGTCTCCTCCACCCCTAACATTTCTACCTATTAGTTACTCTTAGAATAAAGACCTTGTTTATGAACGCAGCTGTTATTGGATGTTACTTGGTTGCTAGCGTCACAATGATGTTATTGCAAAAACCTTTCTATTCCCCAAAGAACAGGAGAAAACCTGATTGCAGCGGAGAAATTGGAAATACTTTGCACTAAACTCTTCTTGTTAAGCCAACCTTGAAATTAAACTCTATAATTTCTCTCTCTTCTCCCATCACTCACTCCCACATTGATTCTCACTCACCCACTCCATCTTTTTAACACTTTCCTACAAGTTCTGTTTCATGATTATGAAAACTGCCAATGCTGTAAACAATTCAATGTATAATTCCCTGTGCTAATCTTTATAACCTTGCATGTAATTCATTCCTTTATGTTTCCATCTTACTGGGGTTTGTTTTGGAGACATTTAGTTTATATAATTAGGTTACACAATGTACTGTACTGAGTGGATCATCCTTAACCTCCTTAAAATACTACAATTCAGAATGTAATCAATTTAAAACCAATGCAGATAAACATGCAGACCAATATCATTCAGATACACTATCTGTGTGTATAAATATATATATATATATATATATATATATATATATAATCCCTGAGCATACACATTATATTTATTCCAGCACCATATATTTCACACATTATATTATTGTAGCTGCATAATATTGAATCATTATTTAACAGCATATCCTGGATTGAATTGGGGCAACATAGCAATTATTTTCTTAATTCACTTAAAGTAGACAAAGTCATTGGATGAGACGGAAACATTTGGTTTGTATGTTCCAAACAACACATATGACACCTGTTTGTACATAATCTCATGATACAAGCAGGCGCAGATACCAGAATACTTGTACGTTTCTACAACTGGAAGCTTAAACTCTGATTTAGCAGGTTATTATCCAGGTTGAGTTAAGTTCCCATACAAATTCGAGTTGATCTAATCACATCATATACAGTTATATAGAGTGGTCAATAACAAGTACTACACTAATATTTTCTGCAGAAAACATCAAACGACATTACTTATAAACAAGTTTAGTTTGAAGACTTGCTACTGTATGAGGGAAAGTTTATGGCTGCAATTTCCTTTCCCAGAATCCCTTGCATGGCATCTTCTTGCCTCCATCCTGGGCAACACTGAAAGCGAAATACAGGAGGTTTCCAAACTTGCTTTGGGTGAGGGAATGATTTTCAGGGAGGCAGCAAAATACAAGTTTTTTTTTCTTAGCTAAAAATCAGGTTGTAGTGAGCGGCACTTCAAAATTTGGTTATAGTCGGGATATAAGCGGTTAATAAATCTGGAGGGGCCCACGTACATTAAAACATTTGAACACATCAAATCAGAAAAGGGTCTCCCAAACACTGAATTATTCCGCTACCTCCAGATAAGAGCATTCTATAACGAATTTCCAATTAGACCAGCCAGGACCAATTTTGAGCAGCTGTGTTCTAGAGCTACGGACACACGGGGACTTACCTCTAGATTATACTGGGAAGTGATCTGTCCGGGTGGACCTGACGCCGACAAACTGAACTACATGACTAAATGGGAGACAGACTTAGGGGAGACTTTAGAGGACAAAGACTGGGAGTGGATTTTACAGGCGGCGGCCAAAAGCTCCATCTGCTCAACGTTAAAAGAGAACGCATATAAGGTCATGATGCGCTGGTACCACACCCCATTACGTCTGTCCAAATTCGTCAGCGGGTATTCCCCACTCTGCCCAAAACAGTGCGGGGAATCAGCAGACCTAGTCCACATGCTGTGGTCCTGCCCGAAGGTACTCCTGATTTGGGAGAGCATTAGAGCTTGGACACAAAGTATCCTCGATTTAGAGGTCCCCCTGGACCCGTGGCTGTTCTTGCTGGGCAGGCGGGCCCAGGGGCTGCCGAAATTGGCACACAAATTGGTGGCACATATGGCCACAGCCACTAGGTGCGAGATTGCAGCATTGTGGATACAGCAAGATCTACCAGTCATCCCCAAAATCCGAAATAGATTGTGGCAAGTTTGCCAGATGGAACAGTTGACTAGCTGGGTCAACGACTCTGGCCGAAATTTCTTAAAAGTATGGGAGCCATGGCTTACCCAATCCGATATCCCCGGGGTAGATGCCAGCACAATTTTGCGTTAATAAATACAAGTGCGTTCTCTGGTGACGGAGCGGAACATACTATAACATAGGCACGTGACAGGTAGGATCCCTCCCGACTATTAAAACTAGAACTAAGAGGAGGAGTCGTCAAGTGACACAAAGAAGGGCGCAGCACGGACCGAAAGCAGATCGGCTAATACCAAAGAACATGGTGGGAGTCCATTTCCCCTCCCCCTCCCCCCTTCCTTTTCCCTCCCTGTTGTTTATTCCCTCTGTTGTCCAGTCTTGGGTCCAGTAAGTCAGGTTTGTCTGGTCTTGTAAGTGTATGTTGTTAGTCCCTTGTTGCTTTGGAGTGACTTTATCCTTGCTGGTGAGAGCGAAAAGGGTAAACCTCGGGGGGTTTCAATTTGTTTTACTATGGGATGTGGCATAATGTACCTGTTGTGAAACCCAATAAAAAATTTGAAGTTAAAAAAAAATAAAAAATCAGGTTGTATCCCTCATAAATAGGGCGAGTTGGTCAATACGCTTGCCTCCTAACTGAGAGCAGTGACATTATCAGACTACAATCAAGTCTTCATCAGATTCTTTAGTGCCATGCTATCTTATCCCCGGCAACAGATAGTGTGTCCAAGTTGAAGAGGTCCAAATGAGGTAATCAAGCAAAATCCACTAGCTAGTCCCTCACACAAAATGTGTGGATAATAATCAATTTACTGGAGTAGTCACTTAAACTATATATTTTTCACTTTGAATTTTTTTTAAATTGAGTTTTCAGGTGTGATGGGGGACAAAATGCAGAAAAGGGTTAGGGTGGGGTTAAACTTAACATGGAGAAATAATTAGGTTACAAATTAGATAGTATATAGTAAGATACACTTTGTACATGGATATAATGCAGATGTTTAATGCATACAGGTCCTATCTGATCCTTTACCACAACAGCTTTTAGTTGATTGGTTTGATCTATAAAATACGGCTTTATGCTGAACACGTAGCATGTACTTGCATGAACAGATAAATAATCTTTTAGGGTCTTGTCTACAGCAAGGGCCCCGGAATAGAGCGTTAGTAGATTTCTATTGTGAGCGAGGGAGGTTTCCTGTGAGAACCATTGATACCACACTCTCTGGAATTTATTGATAATCATTGAGGAACGCAGTCATCTTTTCCAATACCATAGTCTGATTAATTCTATTTTTAATTGCCAACATTACTGGAGCTGGTTGTTTCCAATTCAAGACAATATAGCATCTAGTTGCTGAAAGAACGTGTGTCATAAGTTTGTGTTCAACTTTGTTAATGTTTTGAGGTCGCTTATTAAGTAAAGCTAAAGCTGGGTTTGGATGAATTGTTGTCTGTGTAAACGGCTAATAAGTTGTATCACTTGGGTCCATAGAGCTTTTAGTAAGGGACATTCCCACTAGATATGAAAGAAAGTGCCCTGCATTCCACTGTTTCGCAAACATTGTGATGAGGTATGAGGGTATATTTTATGAAATTTGTCAGGGGTGAGATACCATCTATAAAGTAGTTTGTAACTGTTCTCTTTTATTGTGGCGTTGATAGTGATAGATGATATTGTCTCCCAAATCCCTTCCCAGTCTTCAGACTCAAGAGGTATTCCCAGGTCTTTGTCCCATTGTTTAATATAAGACATTGATTAATTTCATCAAGAAAAACCTGGAATTCGTCACCTTCTCCTACCATCCCCCCCCCTGCAGTTTTGCTGGGTGTCTACCACCATTTCTGCCAAAGAATCACATGACAGCCCCTGGACCAATCAATGGCCTGGTCGCCCTCAGAAATACAACTTTCGCTAGCGGCGACGGCTATGGGTGACGTCACACGTTCGGTCGCATCGCCCGTCGCGGGCACTATATGCGTGGCCTAAGTCTCCCTCAACCAGAGGGATAGGCAGTAACCTGTACAGATTCAGGGTCCTGGGCAATAATGTAATTTTGACTGAGTAGATACGTCCTATCCAAGATTTGGAATACTTAGACCAGGACTCAAGATCCCTTTTCAGTTTTTTATACAGATAGTGATAATTGGCTTGGTATAGTAATCCATATGTGGGGTTATCTTAATATCTAGATAGGCCAGGTTGTCCTTTTGCCATTTGAAGTCAACGTTTATTGTAATACATTTTGCTGTTTCAGGGGCTAGTCAGGGGATAGAATCTGATGTATTACTGTTAACTTGAAAACCTGATATGTATTTAATGTATTCTAAAGATTGGGGAGTGTTGTTAACGGTTTTGAGACAGTAACTAAAATATTGCCTGCAAAAAGACTGAGTTTATAGTCTCAGTCCCCCCATTTTGACTCCTGTGATATTTGGGTCTAATCTAATACTATCCGCCAGTGGTTCTATTGCCAAGGCGAATAGGAGTCGCAACATGGGGCAACCCTGTCTAGTGCCATGTCTGATATTTAGGGATGCTGAGGCAAAACTTACTTTTTTGATTATAGCAGATGGGGAGCTATAGAGAGCTCGCACAAATGTGAATAAAAGACATTAGACCATAGGTCTCCAGTGTAGTAAACAAGTAAGGTCAGTCAACCCTAGAAAATATATTTTTTATGTCAGAATTAAGCATTTTTGTAAATATGACCTTACGTACTATGCCTGGATGCCTATTCATTAAATTCACTGTATTAATTAAGGACCTATGCATAAAAATTGCACCATTTGACATCTCAGGTACATGCACTTTTCACTTTAACATTTTCTCTGTGTACGGTATATTAATACGAGGGGAAGGCACTGCAACCCAAGAAGGGTTCCCGGTTTCTGTTCCACTTACGGGGAGATGTCCACATTGTACAAACGTGAGTTCCAAGATTCCCAGTGATTGTGAGAGAAGAGGAGAATTCTTCTAAAGATACCTTTATATGTCTACATTCTCTCTGGGCCATGTGAGTAGTGGCATTGATCACTCATAAAAAGATCACCATTTTTCTAAGACTATTTGATTTAACAATATCGCACTATATGCATCTTCTATCTCTTTCATCATTCTGCGCCTCCCATATTCAACCATCAACATGCACTTTTCGCCGGATTTGCAGCGATACCGGCTATAAATAGAGTCTTACAGGTGATATTTCTGGCCATGACTTTCAGGTGATCTCCAAACTCCAATCTTCCATGAATATGTAATGTAGCAGTTTTGCCTCATTTACATACAACATTTCAATACCCCACGGTATTGCACATCTGTAAATAAATCAGGTAAAAAACAGCTGTTTATGCACAGGTTGGACATACAATAAAAGAGTTTAATGAATACAGCTAGATGCAAATCCATACAAAAATAAATGCACTTATTCTAGTTAAATAAATAGGATTCTTAGAAACCTCACTGTTTCATAATTTGAGATAGGTTTGTTAATTGTTATCTGTTTTGTTTACATTAGGTATGAAAGTTATAAAACTATAATGCAGGTTAAATATTAGTGGATATATTCCATCACCAAATTGAGAGTTGAAAAGTAGGTCTGAGAAAATTCACAATAAAAATTTATAACAAGGCCACAAATGACATTAAATAAAAGTGTGTGTGTGTGTGTGTGTGTGCCGAGCACGCGCATTTTAAGTGAAACGTCTTTCTCTTTTGTCACTGTTTTGTCACCGAAATTGTATTTGTGATGGTGATGATTTTAATTAAAAATGAAAACCCAATTTCAGTGCCAAAACGCAAAGAAGTTTGACTTAAAATGCGTGTTTTAGCTATTTGCATTTCTATAGTTCTAATAACTGTGAATTCCGTGTGTGTGTGTGTGTGTCATTCAGTGTGTGTGTCTGTGTCTGTGTCTGTGTGTATGTGTGTGTGTGTATGTGTGTGTGTGTGTGTGTGTGTGTCAGTGAGTGGGTCTGTCTGTGTGTGTGTGTATGTGTGTGTGTGTCAGTCAGTGTGTGTTTGTGTGTCAGTCAGTGTACTGTATGTGTGTGAGTGTCGGTCAGTGTGTGTTTGTCAGTCAGTGTGTGTCTTTGTCTCTGTGTGTGTGTGTGGGGGGGGGTCAGTGTGTGCGTATCAGTCAGTGTGTGTGTCAGTGTGAGTGTGTCTGTCAGTGTGTATGTGTGTGTCAGTCAATGTGTGTGTCAATCAGTGTATGTGAGTGTCAGTCAGTGTCTTTCCTCTCCCTCCCCGATGTCGCTGATGCCTCTTCTGCCAGCAGTGACGTCACTTCCGTCATGGAATTTTGTTACAACACAAGGGATTTTTCCTATCAAAACTCTGTAGCTGCCAGCAAAGAAGTTTCACTTCAATTACTTATTAAAAAAGGAGGACATTTGTACCCAGTGAGTGACATTGGTACTTTAAGTGATCATTAACATTTGGTAAATGATTAAACACATTCCTGTCCCCCACCACATTTCACAGGTGTGATAACCATTTATGTACATCTGCCAAACCCTTCTAAAATTAAATCCTCAAATACAGAAAGCTGTTGTAATCTGACCTTGTTACTCTGAGATACCCGATAGTCCCTACATTCCATCCTCTTTCTATCTGCATGGAACATGATAGTTCTTTTGTTTTCTGCAGCCCTCAAAGGTGCATTAGAAGCAGAAGATCATCCTCTGTTTGCTTCAAGGTTTCATGCACAGCTACTGTAGGTCCTGAAAAAGCTGCATGAATCAAACAGCACCGAATGATTGGAAGAGTTCTTTACTGCACTTTTATACACTTTGGGATTTATCAGGGCAGATTTTGGTGGGATATTGGTAGAGGCATCTGGAAGTCGTCATATGTGCTTTGCAATGTTTTTTAAAAATGTTTTACAAACGTGTTTTTTTTTACAAATGAATCACAAGCTGTCAAATTGCTCAAAATGTTGCCCACTTCTAAAGAATGTTGCCACTTTTCACCAGAATTTTGTGAAAATGAAATTATATAAAAGGGGCCTATTCAGTAAACTTGGATAAGGGACTTATCGACTAGTAAGTGCACTTTCCAAACGATATTGCATGTGTTGCTATTCAGAAAGCTTAGATAACATGTAACAATTCCTTGGAAACTTCTTGTTAATGATCGTTGTCACTCTCGTTTAGACAAGCTTTTGCCAGTAACTGCTATTCAGGAAGCTTCCATATGCACATCACGGCTTAAACTCGTATATTCATATCGGATTTGCAATGTGCATATGAAGGAGAACATTTTATTTTTACTTTATCGGATTTAAGCCAGCACTTTCCCGCAGTCATTTCAGCTCAGGAGACCGTACTTCAACCGTATGTAATAAAAATTAAATTACAGCTCAGCTTCATTACCTTAGTGGTCAACCGCTAAGGTAATGAAGGGGTTAAATAGCAGTAACCCAGTTTGTTAGTGGTAGAGGGGGTGAGTGAAGATTATGGTTGCCCTGTTAGGGTTAACCCCTCCCTTACCTACGCAGTTACAACTGCGTAGGTAATGAAGGGGTTAACCCCTATCGCAAGGCCTAAACACCCAATGCGGTGCAACTACCCCCTTCACCCACCCCCTCTACCACCAACACCACCACAAAGGAATGGTCAAAAGTGCTATTAGCCAAATATATATAATAGCACCTTTGTCCACTCAAATAAACAATACAGTGCAATAAAATATGATACAAAACAAAATGCAATAAAAAAAAATACAGTAGCCATTTAATCCATTGATTGTCACTGTGGTTATTTATGCCCTCAACAGGGCAACCAATGGCCAGCCTACTACCCACCCCCAACACCCCCCAACCCCAAAACACATACAGTTATGGTCAATAGCCCTGTCACAGGAGACCAGGACTCTCATACCAGGGATCAATTCGCCAGACAGAAATACAGAGTTGATAAAATTAATTATCCACATCTATTCACAGTAAATCAACACACACAACTTTGAAACTGGGTTTACCCTATGAAGGTTTATCCTCCTCATCCAACTGCAGCACCAACAACTCTTGACCCACGAAGCAATGATCATCATCTTAAAGAACAGCATGATGCGCAGAAGTCCACAATCCTCAGTTGCTTGAAGAGGAGTCCCTGCTGAGTAGATCTTATCTTTCTTTTTACCAACTGGTTGAGGAGATGTTTACTCGGTGTCAAATGAGACGTGACATGACATGACGTCACATTTGACTGGCAAATATTACATCCACCAATCAGATTGGGGGATGTACCATGTGTCCAGCCTTCATGTTTGGAAGAGAATGACTTCTCTACCAAACTTGATGGAATTACATGGTACATCCACCAATGTGGATGTACCATGTGATGTTTTCCCTTTTTTGGATGATGTTACATCCCCAGTAAAGGGAGGTAAGCATATAGGACCTGACTGGTTGGCTTCCCTCCCTTTAAGGTGATGTCACATCACTCCAAAAAAGCAAAGGCATCATATTGGATTGGTGGATGTACGATGTGATTCCATCAAGTTTGGTAGAGAAGTCATTCTCTGCCAAACTTGATGCCTGGACACATGGTACATCCACTAATCTGTACCATTTGTCAGTCAAATGTGACATCACAGGCCTTATATAAGGCCTATCACATCTCATTTGACAGCAAGAAGACAGTGTGGTGACATCTCCCGGACTGGTTGAAGAAGAGAAAGAAAAGAAAGAAGATCTACTCACCAGGGACTTATCTTCAAGCAACTGAAGATCGTGGACTTCTGCATATGCTGTTCTTCAAGATGAGGATCATTGCTTCGTGGTCAAGAGTTGTTTGTGGTACCGCAGTTGGATAATTTCGGATGAAAGCCTTCATCCTGACAAGGTTATGATACACTTTTGTGTTTAATTGAAAAAAAATTATGTTGCCCATTAATTGTCACTGTTGTTATCTATGCCCTCAATGACGGCATAGATAACCACATTGACAATCAATGGCTTTATTTACTATTTTTTAAAATGTATTTAAACACAAATGGATAAAAGCGCTATTATCTATATTGGGCTACTAGGGCTTTTGCCCATTTATATGTCTGATGATGGGGGTAGAGGGGATGGGGGATGTGGGGTAGTTGCTCCGGGAAGGGTGGATAGGCCTCCCGGGTGGGTAGTTTTTTTATTTTATCTTAATGTTGGTGCCATGGAAGAGGAAGAGGATGTGGAGGATGACGAGGATGGCCTTAATCCTGGCAGGGGTAAGTACTACTTTTATTTACTATAGGGTTACCAGCTATTTCTTTATTTTTAATGGGCAAATGCCCTATTATCGAAATATTACTTTCTGCGTTGTTTTTTGGGGGGGGGGGGGTGGTAGCAGGGTGGACATTGCTTGCCATCTGAGCCCTGTTGAAGGCATAGATAACCACAGTGACAATCACTGGATTAAAACGGATAGTGTATTTTTTTTATAGTAAAGGTTTTTTTTACATTTTTTTATAGTAATGTTACTGTATTTGTTTATTTGAATGGGCAAAAACGCTATTATACATATTTGGCTAATAGCACTTTTGCCCATTCCTGTGTGGTGGTAGAGGGGGTGGGGGAAGGGGGTAGTTTTCCCAGAGTGGGTGATTAGGCCTTGCGGTTGGGGTTAACTTCTTCATTACCTTAGCAGTTGTAACCGCTAAGGTAAGGGTGGGGTAAAAACCCTCCCAGGAGGCCTACCACCAACAAACTGGGTAGGTGTTGGTTAACCCCTTCATTATCTTAGCGGTTAGCTGCTAAGATAATGTTACCCTGTTTTTATTTTAATTTAAATGACATAGTGTTGAAGCAGGGGATCTTTGGAGCTGAACCACATTAATTTCAGGTCTGGGGACTCCCTGCTTCCCGAGGTTCCGGCCCCAGAATGGGATTCTCCCGTGTCACATGGGCCATAATCGGGACATTTAAACTTGCAGGGGGATACCGGCACCCACTACGGAGGTTTGTAACTCAGGAAGCAGGGGTTCCCCAGAGCTGAAATTAATGCAGTTCACCTCCGGAGACCACCTGTTTCAATAGTGAGTTTTAGGGGCCTGTGGCAGTTTTGCCGACACCGTAATCGGCGCATTGTTTTTAATTGTTACAGGCTGCCGTTGTTATCCAAAGCTTTTCCTTAAATCACAACTTCAAACGGACTTTAAACTCTAATTCTAAACCCTGATGGGTGATGGCGGCATTTGGCGAGCTGGTGAGGGCAAACTTCTAGCTATTAGTTCTCTCTTTTTCATTAATGTGAGGCAATATATATTGTATGTACAGGAATAGTATGTAGATGCATATATGTTTACAAATCTTCAGTTTTCAGTGGACACAATATATAAATATATATATTTTTTAAAGTTTTGCTGCTTTATAAGATATTTCTTCGAATGTTCACGACGGCAGCCATGATTAAGAAACCCAGCAAAATGTATTTTACCTCAAGATTTCTCTGAAATAAAAAAAAAATTCTGAGGGATTTGACAGTGAAGTATATTTTAGGATATATTAAGCGCTCCAATAGTCCAGACTTACAATTTCTCAGATTGTAAATTCTCCGGGGCAGTAATTTCTTTTCATATGGGCTGATCTTATTTGTTGCACTTGTTGACAGTTGTTGTGCTATTTCTAAATTTTTTTTTTTTTTTCAAAATCTTATTTTTTTGCCGACACGAGCTGTTGCCATGGCAACCTCTTTTGCCTTAATGAGTGTGCATGGCAGCGGCCATTTTAACCCCCCAGGGAGTCAACTTTTCAGGAATTAATATCTCCAGAATTTCTTAACAGAATTCAAGACGGGGATGGCTAAAAACAGACAATTGAAGTCTGTAAAACAGCTGATGTTATAGTGAGAGTAATTGTAAATCAGTTGCGAAACATTTCTGAGTTGGGCAGACGCTCTGACCCAGGGCTGCGCAAAGTGGGTGGGGGGGGGGGGGGCGGGAGACTTTCTAGGGGGGGCACGGAGGCTACAGAGGTCCTGCGCTCTCCCCCAAGGCATTTAAATTAAATGCCAGGGGGGACAGCGCGAGGCCTCTGCAGCTTCTCCTACCTGATCTTCGACGAGGCGTCTCCATGGTAACCAGCGGCAAATGACGCCGCGGGGTCACGTGACGTTGCGTTGGCATGGTAACGTGATGTCACATGACCCTGCAACATCATTTGACGCGGGAGCCAAGGAGGAGGGGAGGGTGAGAGCCAGGAGGTAGGCAGGGGGCGCGCAGGTTAAAAACTTTGTGCACCCCTGCTCTGACCTATTGCATCCTAAATATTCTCCAAGTACTGACGCTTTATCTGAGAGTTTGTTATTATCATCATCATTTATTTCTATGGTACCAACATATTCCGCAGCACAGCACAGCACGTGGGGATTGGAAAAGACAATAAAAAAACATAATGAAGATACTAGGATACGTACAGAGGGTACAGAGACCCCTATGTGGTGCACACCGCCACAGTTATGAGTAATATGTATCAACTAAAAAGTCACATTTTAATAGGTATGGTTAAAATAAAGCACAAACGAAGCTATTTCCCAGGTAGCATCCCAAAACCAACCAACCAACATCTTTGGGAGTTTGAAGCGAGGCTATCTTCCCTTTACCTACCTACTGTATAATGAAAATACTGCATCAACATTACAACATTTACATACCATAGTATAATAGTTTACGAGGGCCCTGCTCCAAGCAGTTTACCACCGACCCAGTCCATATTTGTACGGTTCTAGTTACTTTTGTCTGGTTTATTCCTATTCCTGGTGACTACTCGAACGTTGATCATTTTATACAGATGAGCCTGTCTTGTTTCTGAGATCAGCAGACGTTTTGGCTTTCCTGCAGTATGCAGAAGGTTACCTCTCATTAAGGTTTCTCTATCACCTGATGTGACTTGATTTTGTCAACTGTTTCCCTGTTTAACTTGTAGAGTACAATGTGCACTGACACCGTTTAATACAAATAAACATAAGTACCATGTAATACCAGCAAATAGAAACAACGATTATAAAATTGCAGTTAACAGCAGGCCATTTCATCTTTTACGTCTTAACTGGAATTCATATATAAAATATAATATTAAAACTAACCATTACATTAAACCCTTCTCTATGTGACCCCCTCTCACGATGTACTCTTTGCTTTCTGTATATTTCTCTGACTTCCTTTATTCTCACTTTTTTATTAAGTGTATCACCTTGTAGTAGATTTTTAAACATTTGCTCATAGCGAGATCCTCAGCACTCATCAGAGATCCGTTCAGAGCTGTTAAATTGCCCTTTTAAGACATAAAATAAAAGTTAATTATATTCTACTTGAATTATATTTGCAATGTTTTTCATTTTCATCAAACCAGCTCTCTCTTGCTTTGACCTGTCCCCAGGCTCTCGTTACATCCCGTAACGACCCTTCGTGGAAGTGGAAGAGACTTTTTAGGTTTTGAAAGTATATGTACAACAAGTATGAAGATTTGAAGAGCGCTCAAGTTAGTCCAATAAAAGGGTACCAAATAACTCAATGTATCTGTCATTTCACATTCTAACCTTTTTATTTCTCTTCCCAAACAACCGTCTTTTTCATCAATAAACCCAATTTCCCCGTTTATCTTCTATTTTCTCATTTCAATGGTTCCTTAATTTTTTTTAGCCTTACCGTAACATTCATTGTGATTCTATCTGTGTCGCGTTTTCTGCCTGTATAGTATCTCTTGGTAACTCTTCTATTCTTGATTCACCTGCTGCTGTTTCTTTATCTTTAACTCACGTTCCATCCCCCCCCCCCTTCCCTCTGATTCTCTGCCTCTTACCTGCTGATAGTTCCATTCCTGGGGGGCAAAGTTGCTGTCCACCACCTCAAACTGGAAATTCGTATGTGGGACCTGATGCAGAATATAGGTCCACCACGATGCTTGATACCAATGACTTGGGCTCATGGCTCCTTCACAACCACAAATAAATTAACCAAAGAAAAAAATATATATAAAGAAACAAAAAACAACAGTCCCTGAGCCCTTAGCTGCGGACTGCTAATACTGTGCTAGTGCGGTTATTGCTGCTTTCAGTGTTGCGAATTCATCTTGTTAGGAGAGACTCCGACCAGTAGGCATGGTGGGAACTGAGGGGTCTGGAGTGTAATTGCTCATAGCAAACAGAGGAAAGAAGGATAGGGGGAGGAGGAAAACAAGTGGGACTATCCATTGATCTTATAAATAGAGAGGGTAGGAAAAGATGGAAGGGAGTAGCACCCCCTGGTGCCTTTATAACACATCTGCTATTAATTAACCTGTCTCCAGAGTACTTTTATTCCCCACTCAATGTCTACAAGATTCAGTCACAAAGGCCATTACTAAGACACCTGACCTCTCCCAGGGACCGCTGCACAATGCCCCAGCAGGAGATTGTTGCGAGATGCATGGCACTGAATGCAGCCTAGTTTCACT